>NC_070649.1:12839560-12852060 GCF_947347685.1 Pleuronectes platessa | reverse complement strand
ATGATTCGTAACTGGCACGATTCTATGCCACATACTGGATGAATCTGTGAGCACACTCTGCACACACTCATAACTGGCATGATTCTATGCCACATACACATTATATGCATATCCAGGCGTGTAGTTTCAGCCCCGGAGTCTTAATGAAACCATCGGCTATCATATCAGATGCTCCTTGGATTTTTTATTCATTTTTTTTGTTTTAAGCCTTGTAACGAGCCTTGCAAACTCGTATGTGATGAAACACCTTTAATTGCCTGAAAAACCCAGCAAAACACTAAAAAACATTTCAATGTGCAATGAGGATGATTTTAGATCAACTTTGGTTGCTCCCTGGGACTACTGGACCCCCCAGCGACTCTCTTTTAGTATGGTTCATGATTCGTAACTGGCACGATTCTATGCCACATACTGGATGAATCTGTGAGCACACTCTGCACACACTCATAACTGGCATGATTCTATGCCACATACACATTATATGCATATCCAGGCGTGTAGTTTCAGCCCCGGAGTCTTAATGAAACCATCGGCTATCATATCAGATGCTCCTCGGATTTTTTATTAATTTTTTTTGTTTTAAGCCTTGTAACAAGCCTTGCAAACTTGTCTGTGATGAAACACCTTTAATTGCCTGAAAAACCCAGAAAAAGGCTGCAAAACACTAAAAAACATTTCAATGTGCAATGAGGATGATTTTAGATCAAGTTTGGTTCCTCCCTGGGACTACTGGACCCCCCAGCGACTCTCTTTTAGTATGGTTCATGATTCGTAACTGGCACGATTCTATGCCACATACTGGATGAATCTGTGAGCACACTCTGCACACACTCATAACTGGCATGATTCTATGCCACATACACATTATATGCATATCCAGGCGTGTAGTTTCAGCCCCGGAGTCTTAATGAAACCATCGGCTATCATATCAGATGCTCCTTGGATTTCTTATTAATTTTTTTTGTTTTAAGCCTTGTAACGAGCCTTGCAAACTCGTCTGTGATGAAACACCTTTAATTGCCTGAAAAACCCAGAAAAAGGCAGCAAAACACTAAAAAACATTTCAATGTGCAATGAGGATGATTTTAGATCAACTTTGGTTCCTCCCTGGGACTACTGGACCCCCCAGCGACTCTCTTTTAGTATGGTTCATGATTCGTAACTGGCACGATTCTATGCCACATACTGGATGAATCTGTGAGCACACTCTGCACACACTCATAACTGGCATGATTCTATGCCACATACACATTATATGCATATCCAGGCGTGTAGTTTCAGCCCCGGAGTCTTAATGAAACCATCGGCTATCATATCAGATGCTCCTTGGATTTTTTATTAATTTTTTTTGTTTTAAGCCATGTAACGAGCCTTGCAAACTCGTCTGTGATGAAACACCTTTAATTGCCTGAAAACCCAGAAAAAGGCAGCAAAACACTAAAAAACATTTCAATATGCAATGAGGATGATTTTAGATCAAGTTTGGTTCCTCCCTGGGACTACTGGACCCCCCAGCGACTCTCTTTTAGTATGGTTCATGATTCGTAACTGGCACGATTCTATGCCACATACTGGATGAATATGTGAGCACACTCTGCACACACTCATAACTGGCATGATTCTATGCCACATACACATTATATGCATATCCAGGCGTGTAGTTTCAGCCCCGGAGTCTTAATGAAACCATCGGCTATCATATCAGATGCTCCTTGGATTTTTTATTAATTTTTTTTGTTTTAAGCCTTGTAACGAGCCTTGCAAACTCGTCTGTGATGAAACACCTTTAATTGCCTGAAAAACCCAGCAAAACACTAAAAAACATTTCAATGTGCAATGAGGATGATTTTAGATCAACTTTGGTTCCTCCCTGGGACTACTGGACCCCCCAGCGACTCTCTTTTAGTATGGTTCATGATTCGTAACTGGCACGATTCTATGCCACATACTGGATGAATCTGTGAGCACACTCTGCACACACTCATAACTGGCATGATTCTATGCCACATACACATTATATGCATATCCAGGCGTGTAGTTTCAGCCCCGGAGTCTTAATGAAACCATCGGCTATCATATCAGATGCTCCTTGGATTTTTTATTAATTTTTTTTGTTTTAAGCCATGTAACGAGCCTTGCAAACTCGTCTGTGATGAAACACCTTTAATTGCCTGAAAACCCAGAAAAAGGCAGCAAAACACTAAAAAACATTTCAATGTGCAATGAGGATGATTTTAGATCAACTTTGGTTCCTCCCTGGGACTACTGGACCCCCCAGCGACTCTCTTTTAGTATGGTTCATGATTCGTAACTGGCACGATTCTATGCCACATACTGGATGAATATGTGAGCACACTCTGCACACACTCATAACTGGCATGATTCTATGCCACATACACATTATATGCATATCCAGGCGTGTAGTTTCAGCCCCGGAGTCTTAATGAAACCATCGGCTATCATATAAGATGCTCCTTGGATTTTTTATTAATTTTTTTTGTTTTAAGCCTTGTAACGAGCCTTGCAAACTCGTCTGTGATGAAACACCTTTAATTGCCTGAAAAACCCAGAAAAAGGCAGCAAAACACTAAAAAACATTTCAATGTGCAATGAGGATGATTTTAGATCAACTTTGGTTCCTCCCTGGGACTACTGGACCCCCCAGCGACTCTCTTTTAGTATGGTTCATGATTCGTAACTGGCACGATTCTATGCCACATACTGGATGAATATGTGAGCACACTCTGCACACACTCATAACTGGCATGATTCTATGCCACATACACATTATATGCATATCCAGGCGTGTAGTTTCAGCCCCGGAGTCTTAATGAAACCATCGGCTATCATATCAGATGCTCCTTGGATTTTTTATTCATTTTTTTTGTTTTAAGCCTTGTAACGAGCCTTGCAAACTCGTATGTGATGAAACACCTTTAATTGCCTGAAAAACCCAGAAAAAGGCTGCAAAACACTAAAAAACATTTCAATGTGCAATGAGGATGATTTTAGATCAACTTTGGTTCCTCCCTGGGACTACTGGACCCCCCAGCGACTCTCTTTTAGTATGGTTCATGATTCGTAACTGGCACGATTCTATGCCACATACTGGATGAATCTGTGAGCACACTCTGCACACACTCATAACTGGCATGATTCTATGCCACATACACATTATATGCATATCCAGGCGTGTAGTTTCAGCCCCGGAGTCTTAATGAAACCATCGGCTATCATATCAGATGCTCCTTGGATTTTTTATTAATTTTTTTTGTTTTAAGCCTTGTAACGAGCCTTGCAAACCCGTCTGTGATGAAACCCCTTTAATTGCCTGAAAAACCCAGCAAAACACTAAAAAACATTTCAATGTGCAATGAGGATGATTTTAGATCAACTTTGGTTCCTCCCTGGGACTACTGGACCCCCCAGCGACTCTCTTTTAGTATGGTTCATGATTCGTAACTGGCACGATTCTATGCCACATACTGGATGAATCTGTGAGCACACTCTGCACACACTCATAACTGGCATGATTCTATGCCACATACACATTATATGCATATCCAGGCGTGTAGTTTCAGCCCCGGAGTCTTAATGAAACCATCGGCTATCATATCAGATGCTCCTTGGATTTTTTATTAATTTTTTTTGTTTTAAGCCTTGTAACGAGCCTTGCAAACTCGTCTGTGATGAAACCCCTTTAATTGCCTGAAAAACCCAGCAAAACACTAAAAAACATTTCAATGTGCAATGAGGATGATTTTAGATCAACTTTGGTTCCTCCCTGGGACTACTGGACCCCCCAGCGACTCTCTTTTAGTATGGTTCATGATTCGTAACTAGCACGATTATATGCCACATACTGGATGAATCTGTGAGCACACTCTGCACACACTCATAACTGGCATGATTCTATGCCACATACACATTATATGCATATCCAGGCGTGTAGTTTCAGCCCCGGAGTCTTAATGAAACCATCGGCTATCATATCAGATGCTCCTTGGATTTTTTATTAATTTTTTTTGTTTTAAGCCTTGTAACGAGCCTTGCAAACTCGTCTGTGATGAAACACCTTTAATTGCCTGAAAAACCCAGAAAAAGGCAGCAAAACACTAAAAAACATTTCAATGTGCAATGAGGATGATTTTAGATCAACTATGGTTCCTCCCTGGGACTACTGGACCCCCCAGCGACTCTCTTTTAGTATGGTTCATGATTCGTAACTGGCACGATTCTATGCCACATACTGGATGAATATGTGAGCACACTCTGCACACACTCATAACTGGCATGATTCTATGCCACATACACATTATATGCATATCCAGGCGTGTAGTTTCAGCCCCGGAGTCTTAATGAAACCATCGGCTATCATATCAGATGCTCCTTGGATTTTTTATTCATTTTTTTTGTTTTAAGCCTTGTAACGAGCCTTGCAAACTCGTATGTGATGAAACACCTTTAATTGCCTGAAAAACCCAGAAAAAGGCTGCAAAACACTAAAAAACATTTCAATGTGCAATGAGGATGATTTTAGATCAACTTTGGTTCCTCCCTGGGACTACTGGACCCCCCAGCGACTCTCTTTTAGTATGGTTCATGATTCGTAACTGGCACGATTCTATGCCACATACTGGATGAATCTGTGAGCACACTCTGCACACACTCATAACTGGCATGATTCTATGCCACATACACATTATATGCATATCCAGGCGTGTAGTTTCAGCCCCGGAGTCTTAATGAAACCATCGGCTATCATATCAGATGCTCCTCGGATTTTTTATTAATTTTTTTTGTTTTAAGCCTTGTAACAAGCCTTGCAAACTTGTCTGTGATGAAACACCTTTAATTGCCTGAAAAACCCAGAAAAAGGCTGCAAAACACTAAAAAACATTTCAATGTGCAATGAGGATGATTTTAGATCAACTTTGGTTCCTCCCTGGGACTACTGGACCCCCCAGCGACTCTCTTTTAGTATGGTTCATGATTCGTAATTGGCACGATTCTATGCCACATACTGGATGAATCTGTGAGCACACTCTGCACACACTCATAACTGGCATGATTCTATGCCACATACACATTATATGCATATCCAGGCGTGTAGTTTCAGCCCCGGAGTCTTAATGAAACCATCGGCTATCATATCAGATGCTCCTTGGATTTTTTATTAATTTTCTTTGTTTTATGCCTTGTAACGAGCCTTGCAAACTCGTCTGTGATGAAACACCTTTAATTGCCTGAAAAACCCAGAAAAAGGCAGCAAAACACTAAAAAACATTTCAATGTGCAATGAGGATGATTTTAGATCAAGTTTGGTTCCTCCCTGGGACTACTGGACCCCCCAGCGACTCTCTTTCAGTATGGTTCATGATTCGTAACTGGCACGATTCTATGCCACATACTGGATGAATCTGTGAGCACACTCTGCACACACTCATAACTGGCATGATTCTATGCCACATACACATTATATGCATATCCAGGTGTGTAGTTTCAGCCCCGGAGTCTTAATGAAACCATCGGCTATCATATCAGATGCTCCTTGGATTTTTTATTAATTTTTTTTGTTTTAAGCCTTGTAACGAGCCTTGCAAACTCGTCTGTGATGAAACACCTTTAATTGCCTGAAAAACCCAGCAAAACACTAAAAAACATTTCAATGTGCAATGAGGATGATTTTAGATCAACTTTGGTTGCTCCCTGGGACTACTGGACCCCCCAGCGACTCTCTTTTAGTATGGTTCATGATTCGTAACTGGCACGATTCTATGCCACATACTGGATGAATCTGTGAGCACACTCTGCACACACTCATAACTGGCATGATTCTATGCCACATACACATTATATGCATATCCAGGCGTGTAGTTTCAGCCCCGGAGTCTTAATGAAACCATCGGCTATCATATCAGATGCTCCTCGGATTTTTTATTAATTTTTTTTGTTTTAAGCCTTGTAACAAGCCTTGCAAACTTGTCTGTGATGAAACACCTTTAATTGCCTGAAAAACCCAGAAAAAGGCTGCAAAACACTAAAAAACATTTCAATGTGCAATGAGGATGATTTTAGATCAAGTTTGGTTCCTCCCTGGGACTACTGGACCCCCCAGCGACTCTCTTTTAGTATGGTTCATGATTCGTAACTGGCACGATTCTATGCCACATACTGGATGAATCTGTGAGCACACTCTGCACACACTCATAACTGGCATGATTCTATGCCACATACACATTATATGCATATCCAGGCGTGTAGTTTCAGCCCCGGAGTCTTAATGAAACCATCGGCTATCATATCAGATGCTCCTTGGATTTTTTATTAATTTTTTTTGTTTTAAGCCTTGTAACGAGCCTTGCAAACTCGTCTGTGATGAAACACCTTTAATTGCCTGAAAAACCCAGCAAAACACTAAAAAACATTTCAATGTGCAATGAGGATGATTTTAGATCAACTTTGGTTCCTCCCTGGGACTACTGGACCCCCCAGCGACTCTCTTTTAGTATGGTTCATGATTCGTAACTGGCACGATTCTATGCCACATACTGGATGAATATGTAAGCACACTCTGCACACACTCATAA
The DNA here is from genome assembly GCF_947347685.1 of Pleuronectes platessa. Taxonomy (NCBI): domain Eukaryota; kingdom Metazoa; phylum Chordata; class Actinopteri; order Pleuronectiformes; family Pleuronectidae; genus Pleuronectes; species Pleuronectes platessa. The sequence continues at coordinate 12,845,470 of NC_070649.1, read as the reverse complement.
CTGGCATGATTCTATGCCACATACACATTATATGCATATCCAGGCGTGTAGTTTCAGCCCCGGAGTCTTAATGAAACCATCGGCTATCATATCAGATGCTCCTTGGATTTTTTATTAATTTCTTTTGTTTTAAGCCTTGTAACGAGCCTTGCAAACTCGTATGTGATGAAACACCTTTAATTGCCTGAAAAACCCAGAAAAAGGCTGCAAAACACTAAAAAACATTTCAATGTGCAATGAGGATGATTTTAGATCAACTTTGGTTCCTCCCTGGGACTACTGGACCCCCCAGCGACTCTCTTTTAGTATGGTTCATGATTCGTAACTGGCACGATTCTATGCCACATACTGGATGAATCTGTGAGCACACTCTGCACACACTCATAACTGGCATGATTCTATGCCACATACACATTATATGCATATCCAGGCGTGTAGTTTCAGCCCCGGAGTCTTAATGAAACCATCGGCTATCATATAAGATGCTCCTTGGATTTTTTATTAATTTTTTTTGTTTTAAGCCTTGTAACGAGCCTTGCAAACTCGTCTGTGATGAAACACCTTTAATTGCCTGAAAAACCCAGAAAAAGGCAGCAAAACACTAAAAAACATTTCAATGTGCAATGAGGATGATTTTAGATCAACTTTGGTTCCTCCCTGGGACTACTGGACCCCCCAGCGACTCTCTTTTAGTATGGTTCATGATTCGTAACTGGCACGATTCTATGCCACATACTGGATGAATATGTGAGCACACTCTGCACACACTCATAACTGGCATGATTCTATGCCACATACACATTATATGCATATCCAGGCGTGTAGTTTCAGCCCCGGAGTCTTAATGAAACCATCGGCTATCATATCAGATGCTCCTTGGATTTTTTATTCATTTTTTTTGTTTTAAGCCTTGTAACGAGCCTTGCAAACTCGTATGTGATGAAACACCTTTAATTGCCTGAAAAACCCAGAAAAAGGCTGCAAAACACTAAAAAACATTTCAATGTGCAATGAGGATGATTTTAGATCAACTTTGGTTCCTCCCTGGGACTACTGGACCCCCCAGCGACTCTCTTTTAGTATGGTTCATGATTCGTAACTGGCACGATTCTATGCCACATACTGGATGAATCTGTGAGCACACTCTGCACACACTCATAACTGGCATGATTCTATGCCACATACACATTATATGCATATCCAGGCGTGTAGTTTCAGCCCCGGAGTCTTAATGAAACCATCGGCTATCATATCAGATGCTCCTTGGATTTTTTATTAATTTTTTTTGTTTTAAGCCTTGTAACGAGCCTTGCAAACTCGTCTGTGATGAAACCCCTTTAATTGCCTGAAAAACCCAGCAAAACACTAAAAAACATTTCAATGTGCAATGAGGATGATTTTAGATCAACTTTGGTTCCTCCCTGGGACTACTGGACCCCCCAGCGACTCTCTTTTAGTATGGTTCATGATTCGTAACTGGCACGATTCTATGCCACATACTGGATGAATCTGTGAGCACACTCTGCACACACTCATAACTGGCATGATTCTATGCCACATACACATTATATGCATATCCAGGCGTGTAGTTTCAGCCCCGGAGTCTTAATGAAACCATCGGCTATCATATCAGATGCTCCTTGGATTTTTTATTAATTTTTTTTGTTTTAAGCCTTGTAACGAGCCTTGCAAACTCGTCTGTGATGAAACCCCTTTAATTGCCTGAAAAACCCAGCAAAACACTAAAAAACATTTCAATGTGCAATGAGGATGATTTTAGATCAACTTTGGTTCCTCCCTGGGACTACTGGACCCCCCAGCGACTCTCTTTTAGTATGGTTCATGATTCGTAACTAGCACGATTATATGCCACATACTGGATGAATCTGTGAGCACACTCTGCACACACTCATAACTGGCATGATTCTATGCCACATACACATTATATGCATATCCAGGTGTGTAGTTTCAGCCCCGGAGTCTTAATGAAACCATCGGCTATCATATCAGATGCTCCTTGGATTTTTTATTAATTTTTTTTGTTTTAAGCCTTGTAACGAGCCTTGCAAACTCGTCTGTGATGAAACACCTTTAATTGCCTGAAAAACCCAGAAAAAGGCAGCAAAACACTAAAAAAACATTTCAATGTGCAATGAGGATGATTTTAGATCAACTTTGGTTCCTCCCTGGGACTACTGGACCCCCCAGCGACTCTCTTTTAGTATGGTTCATGATTCGTAACTGGCACGATTCTATGCCACATACTGGATGAATATGTGAGCACACTCTGCACACACTCATAACTGGCAAGATTCTATGCCACATACACATTATATGCATATCCAGGCGTGTAGTTTCAGCCCCGGAGTCTTAATGAAACCATCGGCTATCATATCAGATGCTCCTTGGATTTTTTATTCATTTTTTTTGTTTTAAGCCTTGTAACGAGCCTTGCAAACTCGTATGTGATGAAACACCTTTAATTGCCTGAAAAACCCAGAAAAAGGCAGCAAAACACTAAAAAACATTTCAATGTGCAATGAGGATGATTTTAGATCAACTTTGGTTCCTCCCTGGGACTACTGGACCCCCCAGCGACTCTCTTTTAGTATGGTTCATGATTCGTAACTGGCACGATTCTATGCCACATACTGTATGAATCTGTGAGCACACTCTGCATACACTCATAACTGGCATGATTCTATGCCACATACACATTATATGCATATCCAGGCGTGTAGTTTCAGCCCCGGAGTCTTAATGAAACCATCGGCTATCATATCAGATGCTCCTCGGATTTTTTATTAATTTTTTTTGTTTTAAGCCTTGTAACAAGCCTTGCAAACTTGTCTGTGATGAAACACCTTTAATTGCCTGAAAAACCCAGAAAAAGGCTGCAAAACACTAAAAAACATTTCAATGTGCAATGAGGATGATTTTAGATCAACTTTGGTTCCTCCCTGGGACTACTGGACCCCCCAGCGACTCTCTTTTAGTATGGTTCATGATTCGTAATTGGCACGATTCTATGCCACATACTGGATGAATCTGTGAGCACACTCTGCACACACTCATAACTGGCATGATTCTATGCCACATACACATTATATGCATATCCAGGCGTGTAGTTTCAGCCCCGGAGTCTTAATGAAACCATCGGCTATCATATCAGATGCTCCTTGGATTTTTTATTAATTTTCTTTGTTTTATGCCTTGTAACGAGCCTTGCAAACTCGTCTGTGATGAAACACCTTTAATTGCCTGAAAAACCCAGAAAAAGGCAGCAAAACACTAAAAAACATTTCAATGTGCAATGAGGATGATTTTAGATCAAGTTTGGTTCCTCCCTGGGACTACTGGACCCCCCAGCGACTCTCTTTCAGTATGGTTCATGATTCGTAACTGGCACGATTCTATGCCACATACTGGATGAATCTGTGAGCACACTCTGCACACACTCATAACTGGCATGATTCTATGCCACATACACATTATATGCATATCCAGGCGTGTAGTTTCAGCCCCGGAGTCTTAATGAAACCATCGGCTATCATATCAGATGCTCCTTGGATTTTTTATTAATTTTTTTTGTTTTAAGCCTTGTAACGAGCCTTGCAAACTCGTCTGTGATGAAACACCTTTAATTGCCTGAAAAACCCAGCAAAACACTAAAAAACATTTCAATGTGCAATGAGGATGATTTTAGATCAACTTTGGTTCCTCCCTGGGACTACTGGACCCCCCAGCGACTCTCTTTTAGTATGGTTCATGATTCGTAACTGGCACGATTCTATGCCACATACTGGATGAATCTGTGAGCACACTCTGCACACACTCATAACTGGCATGATTCTATGCCACATACACATTATATGCATATCCAGGCGTGTAGTTTCAGCCCCGGAGTCTTAATGAAACCATCGGCTATCATATCAGATGCTCCTTGGATTTTTTATTAATTTTTTTTGTTTTAAGCCATGTAACGAGCCTTGCAAACTCGTCTGTGATGAAACACCTTTAATTGCCTGAAAAACCCAGAAAAAGGCAGCAAAACACTAAAAAACATTTCAATGTGCAATGAGGATGATTTTAGATCAACTTTGGTTCCTCCCTGGGACTACTGGACCCCCCAGCGACTCTCTTTTAGTATGGTTCATGATTCGTAACTGGCACGATTCTATGCCACATACTGGATGAATATGTGAGCACACTCTGCACACACTCATAACTGGCATGATTCTATGCCACATACACATTATATGCATATCCAGGCGTGTAGTTTCAGCCCCGGAGTCTTAATGAAACCATCGGCTATCATATCAGATGCTCCTTGGATTTTTTATTAATTTTTTTTGTTTTAAGCCTTGTAACGAGCCTTGCAAACTCGTCTGTGATGAAACACCTTTAATTGCCTGAAAAACCCAGAAAAAGGCAGCAAAACACTAAAAAACATTTCAATGTGCAATGAGGATGATTTTAGATCAACTTTGGTTCCTCCCTGGGACTACTGGACCCCCCAGCGACTCTCTTTTAGTATGGTTCATGATTCGTAACTGGCACGATTCTATGCCACATACTGGATGAATATGTGAGCACACTCTGCACACACTCATAACTGGCATGATTCTATGCCACATACACATTATATGCATATCCAGGCGTGTAGTTTCAGCCCCGGAGTCTTAATGAAACCATCGGCTATCATATCAGATGCTCCTTGGATTTTTTATTCATTTTTTTTGTTTTAAGCCTTGTAACGAGCCTTGCAAACTCGTATGTGATGAAACACCTTTAATTGCCTGAAAAACCCAGAAAAAGCCTGCAAAACACTAAAAAACATTTCAATGTGCAATGAGGATGATTTTAGATCAACTTTGGTTCCTCCCTGGGACTACTGGACCCCCCAGCGACTCTCTTTTAGTATGGTTCATGATTCGTAACTGGCACGATTCTATGCCACATACTGGATGAATCTGTGAGCACACTCTGCACACACTCATAACTGGCATGATTCTATGCCACATACATGTTGTGCAATAGTAGGAGTAGAATTGACGTTGGCTAATTATTAATAATCATGAAATATGATTATTAAAATAACAATTATTTCTTAAAAATAATCAAAAATGATAAAGCTATTAATTAAGAAATGTAACACATTTAATTAGAAATGATACGGTTATCCATTAATAATAGTTAAAATAATTAATGAAAACAATAAAATTATCAATTAAGAATAATACAAATCTGTAGTCATTGCTTATTGTTGCGGGGCACCACCCTGGTTACAGGGACCAACGAGTCAAACTATAGTTATCAGTCTCATAATGATAAATGTCAAATCAATAATCTCAATATTTAATATTAATAATTATTTAATTAACAGTGAAGGCTACTAAGTTCGAGCACAGGCAATCATAATCCAGCTGCAATCACATACATATGCACAAATAATCACAGACTACAGATACTTTAATTACAAAAGCATTTATTAAAAGGGGAAATAAAGTTAATGTTATTCAATGATTCATCATTTTAACAAGCTCCGATATTTCAAAGATAAACACAGCAGCAGCACTTATCACAATTCAGAAAATACATGTAAAACCGGCGGTCTACCTATGTATGTCTGTCTCGGTGTGTGTGTGTGTGTCTATGTCAAAGTGTCTCTCTGTGTGTGTGTGTCTATGTGTATGCATGTGAAATAAAGTTAGTGTTATTTAATGATTCATCATTTTAACAAACTCCCATATTTCAAAGATAACACCAGCAGCCGCTTATCACAATTTAGAAAAACACATGTATTCATCTATGTGTATCTGTGTGTGTATCTGTCTGTGTCTATCAATGTGTCTCTGTGTCTGTGTGGGTGTGTCCGTGTGTGTGTGTGTGGGTGTGTGAGAGAGCGAG
>NC_070649.1:12732060-12812060 GCF_947347685.1 Pleuronectes platessa | reverse complement strand
AGATCGGGCGTATTCAGGTTGGTGTGGCCGTACGCGAATGAAGCCACCCACTGAGCCGTATTTATACATGTAAATACGTCAGGTAAAAGTGGAAAAAGCTTACAGCACCTGGTATTCCCAGGCAGTCTCCCATCCAAGTACTAAGCAGGCCCGACCCTGCTTAGCTTCGGTGATCAGACGAGATCGGGCGTATTCAGGTTGGTGTGGCCGTAAGCGAATGAAGCCACCCACTGAGCCTTATTTATACATGTAAATACGTCAGGTAAAAGTGGAAAAAGCTTACAGCACCTACTATTCCCAGGCAGTCTCCCATCCAAGTACTAACCAGGCCCGACCCTGCTTGGCTTCCGAGATCAGACGATAAAAACATGCGTGATAACTATTAAAATATTTATCATAAGCACGAACTGGCTGAAGACTGTGGAAGCAAAGAGCACATTTCTCGCTAGAAATGGTGTCAGAATGTATTTTTATGCCCAAACTAAGTTACAAAATTATATTTTTATCTGAAAAAACAGGGAATCTCCGCCATGTTTTCCTCTCCGCAGACGGGAGCTTGAGAGTCACGTGACGTGAGAACACGCCAATGCAAAACAATGGGAGGACTAAATGTTACCATCTCACAATCTGGCCTCTCAGATTGTGAGATGGTAACGTCGTTCCAAGTGGACCAACGTTGCCATTGAACGTTTTCTGATGAGACTGGGTTGTCAGCCTCCGGTGTGACCGGCACAAAGTTTTAACATGGGAGTGGATGGGAGCCAGCTGTTATTTAAGGCTTGGCGCTGCGCTGAAGCGTCAGGTGTGAACCCGGCGTTAGTAAATAACTCACAATGCGTTGCTTAGCATATGTCACATACTACGTTGCTCTGATTGGTTTTAGGTCTATCCAATTGAGCGAAGAAGAATTTTACTTCCTGGTCAGTTGAAACACCCCCCATAATCACAGCCCAATGGAGCGGTCTCAGACTCACATTCTGTCTAGAATTGTGAGTCTGACAACGTCAGGCTAGGTCGTCGCATCAATAAGTTCAGAGAGAGACTGAGATGCCTGTGTTCAGGACCTCACTGGGCTACTTCCATTATATCTCTCCTCTCTCATCACCTGGAATTGTAATAACCTCAATACCCGCTCCCAGAGCTGGCTCTCATTATAACTGCCTTGGGTTAACACTAACTTGGGGAAGACAGCTTTCGGCTATAAGGCACCCTACATCTGGAATGAGGTCCAAAAATCGTTAAAATTGGCCTCATTTATTTCATTAAAGGAGTTCTCGAGTCTTGTTTCATGTAGGACCGGCTTCTCCTGCAGTGATGTAACTGTTAGTTGGGTTAAGCTTAACCATAGTATTATAATATTTATTGAATCGTCAGGGTTGATTTATGACCTTTTACTTTGTATTGCTGTATGTATATATGCATATTTTTTTATTTCTATTTCTCAATGCTTTACTCTATTGTACCCTCGGCACCATTGTAAATGAGGGTCTTATTCCTCAATGTGTTTTTTCCGAGGCTTAATTAAATCAATCAATCAATCACTGACTAACTACATACTGAATATCAAAGATTGTTACTGAATATATTTGGAGACTTTTCAAAGTATATTCCAACATTTTTACTGTTTACAATTGTTCAAAGTAAAGTTAGACATTTTCACTGTGGAATAGATCATTTCAGGATACTTCAAAGTAGACGCAGACAACTGGTCACATCGAAAGAGCGTGACAGCGCAGGAGAAACAGGGACCTGGCCTCAACATGAGATAAACTCAGTCGGCGAACTTCCAGCTCCATTCGTTTAATTTCCCCAGGAGTCACATCCTGGGATTTTGTGTCAATTACTCCAATTTCCCCCAGATTATCACGAGGATCCTCCTGACATTCTCCTTTAAACGTTTATCCCCGATATCCATCTTGAAATGATCAGCAATTTTAATTAATTGATCCCACGAACAGCGGTGTAATAACTCCTCTGACGGAGCACTCAGAAACTCATCCACAGTAGCCATGCCCTTTAGCCTAACCGGGACAGAACAGCAGCCACTTACGACAGTATACGGGCTCACTCGAGTTAAACGACACCAGGAAACACCCGGCACAGCAACACGGAGAAACAAGCCAACACACAACAGCGTCAGTTCACTTACCCGAACATCTCCCACACAAACAAACTACGCTGCTCATTCACAAAATGGAGGGAGACGACACGGGTGAACTGTGGCTCTATTAGAAGATTTATTAACGGAACAAACCAAAGTCTCCAAGAACAAAACAGAAAAGACTGCTGGCGTCCGGGAGAGCCAACCTCGTCCCGTAGGTGGCGCGAGACGAATCTGGCCAGTCTTTTAAAGGGCAGAGCACACCTGGCCAAGATGTGCTCTGATTGTCGCTGACGCCAAATCCACCTGGAGCTCTGGGAACGGAAGAACAGCGACACCTAGTGTCCAGGTGAGAAGGGGTCGTCACAATAAATAAAGTGTGTTTGAATGCTTAAAATGACATGTTTACACGCTGCAATTTACACAAACACTTTCACATACTGCACACGTGTGTACATTCTGGTTAAACACAGTGTTTGTTGACACTAAGGCCTTCATTTGTAATAAGAATGTGTTATTGGCTATAAAAGGCTGAGAAGAATTGATCTATTGATCAATAGGTAACATATTGACAGGTTAACAGAGATTTCTCACACACTCTCGTCAAACAGTTTTTTAGAAACGTTTGTCAGGTTTTAATGATTATTTACACAAATAATGATTATCATAATATACAGAAACATGTATCCTAGTGTTAATATGATGAGCAAAAGTTGGTATTTACTAAGTAGAGAAACTGCCAATTCCAGTAAAGCTTAAACATTTTCTGGAAAATAAATGATGGAACCTGTTGACTTTTTGTATTAAATGAGACAAATGTGCCCCAATATGAATTTAATCATTACTTGACATAAATATTTTATAAAAAAACATGGATATGAAATGTAGCCCTACTTCTATAATGACTCTCCAGCATCCTCAGCATGAGACGTTCACGGCTCTGATAGAAAGTCTGGCTCAACTTCACCAGGAGCCTCGGATATCAGCGGTATGTTTGCTGCCTGCACAATTACTTGATTTTATTAAAAAGAGATCCTCAGCAGGTGCTTGTTTTCACTCGGTGTCTCTGAACAAACATGTGGAGCAGCTAGGAAACGGGTTTTGGTGGAGCTGTGGTGCTTTTGAACTCATTTTAGGAGAGAAACTAGTGGGAAAAGCCGCTGAGCAGCGCTGCTCACCGCGGTGAACGGCTCGTGTTTGGAGGCTCCACCGACCAAATGCAGAGAGCATCAGAGCTCTTCATGACTTCAATATGAAGACAAATAAGTCCGCTACCTGCTTCCTCACTGTCAGCCTCCAGCTCCGCTCACCCACTGAGTTTTTAATCGTTTGTCAGTGAAGAGAAAACACAAGTGTCTCGGCGTTCACACTGCACACGGGAGCCACTGCTCGACTGAGTCTCCACGGTTCTCATGGTGTTTAATACCGCCTCCCGATCGGGACTCTCCATTAGTTCGGTAACTCACTCCGATAGTTCGTCGTTGATCTATACGCAAAGAGAAAGATGGCAGAAGTCGCTCCAGCTCCCGCTCCAGTCGCCGCCAAGGTTAAAGCGGCCAAGAAGAAGGTCGTGAAACTGAAGACCGCCGGCCCCAGCGTCAGTGAGCTCATCCTGAAGGCCGTGTCCGCGTCCAAGGAGCGCAGTGGCGCGTCAGTGTCCGCCCTCAAGAAGGCTCTGGCTGCCGGAGGCTACGATGTGGAGAAAAACAATTCCCGCGTCAACACCACCATCAAGAAGCTGGTGGTCACCGGGACCCTGGTCCAGACCAAGGGAACCGGGGCCACCGGCTCGTTCAAGATGAGCAAGAAGGTGGAGACCAAGGTCCAGAAGCCGGTGAAGAAACCCGCAGTGGCTAAAAAGCCCAAGTCGGCGGCAGCCAAGAATCCAGCAGCCGCTAAAAAGTCCCCGAAGAAGGTGACGAAACCAGCAGCGGCCAAGACGCCCACGAAGAGCCCCAAGAAGGTGGCGAAGAGCCCCAAGAAAGTGGCGAAGAGCCCCAATAAGGTGGTGAAAAAGACCCCTGCTGCCAAGAAAGCACCCGCGAAGAAGGTCGCCAAACCCAAAGCGAAGAAGACAGCAGCCAAGAAGAAGTGAGCTGTCCTCACTGTGAAACATGTGCATCCTGGTAAAAGGCTCTTTTAAGAGCCACACACGTCTATCCACAAAGAGCTGTTTCCTCATCAATCATCACCACTGTCAATACATATGTAGAGACAGAGTTCATAACTAAAGCGAGTCAAGTTAGACAGGAATATATTAAATGTCTTTCTTACAATGTTAAGATTTAGAAGTTGGTTCACATTAAATAATATAACAAATAGCTTTAGACTCTGTGTGAAGGAGAGGCAGACTACTACTGACACACACACATACATCATGTAAAATTATGTTAAGCGATATCCGTTCGAATTCATATACCATACTTATTAAATATTGTACCTTTGTTGTTATATTTATCGTAGTTTCCTTGTGTCTTTCCTTGCAAAATATATAAGTGACAGCTGCTTAGAAAAATGTCAATTTCGGCTTCACATCATATAACTGTGCTGTACTGCAGTAACATCAGGCAGCCAACAGATGGAGCTGCTCTCCAAATGATGTGAACCGGAACAACGTCCACTACCAGATGAACTCTCCTCCATGTCCTGTCCGAAGCTTTGTTTTCCAGTAGCTCAGCTTCTCCTGTTTTATTGCAGCTACTCGTTCGAGTCATAGAAATGATCTCTGTAGCTGCATCAACTTGATCAGTGGCTGTCATTAAACTAAAGTATTGATGAACTGTCATCAGACACTGCAACACCTGCAGAGGGAAAGTTATGTGGTTAAATTTACTGACAGGGAGTAGAGGGTTTTTCCAGGTGATGCTTTTTCTCAGATTTATGATTAAAACACTAAGTGCATTTTTCAGAGTATAATAAAAAAATACTTAATTGTTTTAATAGGTGCTGCACTTCAACAGTGTGATGCCCTGAATGGATGTTGTGGAGCAGAGTGCAGCCACTTTACGCTTCAAGTCTGTGCAGAAACACACGTAGGTGAAAAATTAGATGACTGTATCTAGACAACTATACAAAAAAATATTGTGTTACCACAATTAAGGAAGTGTTGTCAACATTACTCATTCCATCTGTCATTCAAGCACATGAGAGAATGGTAATAAAACCATAATACATCTATGGTCAAGCAAAATAAAGCTATCATGTTGCTAAAATGATCTGTCTAATGTCTTAATACAAAAAGATTAACAAACAGACATTAACATGAATACTATACACGCACGGCCATTTAGAGCATATATAAATTCAAACAGAGCCACTACATGTGCTGCTAATCTTTTCTGACTGATTTTTTTTCTGACTGACCAATGACAGCTTCCCATGTCAGCTGACCTGCCTCATTATATTCAAATAGAACCCTGAGCCTGAGGGGCAACTCGGTGAAGGACAGATGTAGTTATTATTTGAGTTCCTGATCGTCACCATTGCTTAAATTATTATATAATTAATGTGTGTTCGGTGTGTTTGAGCAGGTTTGTATGACATAAATGGCTGTGCATGTGCATGTCTCTAAAGACGGCAAAGTATTATGATCTGGCCTCATCAGCTCACCTGATGAGGCCAAAGCTTTTTGAGTTCAGTGAAGAAGAGCCTCCGAAAACAAGTGGAGCTTCTGGTTGAATTGATCAGAGTCACGCTCGTCTTGGAAACAAGAGTAAACTTAAATGCTCAAAACGTTTAAGTAAGTAAAAGTAAGTAAGTAAAATTTATTTATAGAGCACATTTAAATACAACATAACTGACCAAAGTGCTGTACAATGACAATAAAAGGCAAATAAAGTTTAATGGAGGAATCCAAACCATTCAGAAGGCAACAGAGCTCCTTCAGGACAGCCTCATCACTGTCACACCAGAAGAATCACAGGAGGAAATGTATACAATAATAATAATGATGGCTGAGTGTTAAATTTTTTGTGCTTCTGTTTCATGGTCCTGGTGTTGCGCATGCTGGATCACTGTCAGGTTTACTGGGGCACTTTAATACAACAGAGGACTTGGTCAATTGTTTGAATGAAAACCTGATTCATGTGAAACACGTCTATAATCCCACATGTGACCGGACACACATCACCTAACTTAAAAAACTGATTTTACAGATTCATTAAAACTATCAGAGTTATTAATTATGAAAACATTACTCTGTAAATAATAGTTAGTAATAATTCTAATAAATAATTATCACTACCTCTTCTCCAAGATTTGCATCATGCAGCATATCAGACGTTGAGGGATCATTTCATCTGTTATAGCCACATTACTTTTCATTTGACAAATATGAACTTGTGTTGTTTGTGCATTTATATTGTTCATCTTGACAGATAAAAGCATGTTCCTTTAATGCCGTGGATCCATGTACATTAGGCTTATTGAAATTGGAAGTACGTATTATTTATATTAAGATTCCAGATGAGCACTGGTTTCCTCTCTTAACATCTGACACATAATAACCATTCCAGTATTGACGGCTAATGTGCAAGCATAAATCATCCCTAAATGACGTTGGTGTGTGAGGAGTTTTGCTCTTTAGAGGTGAGTGTGTGGCTCTTAAAAGAGCCTTTGTGTCGGTGGTTTCCAGCAGCTTTGCTTTACTTGGACTTGGGGGCCTTCTCGGTCTTCTTGGGCAGAAGAACAGCCTGGATGTTGGGCAGCACGCCGCCCTGAGCGATGGTCACTCCGCCCAGGAGTTTGTTGAGCTCCTCGTCGTTGCAGACGGCCAGCTGCAGGTGGCGGGGGATGATACGGCTCTTCTTGTTGTCGCGGGCGGCGTTTCCAGCCAGCTCCAGGATCTCAGCGGTGAGGTACTCCAGCACAGCCGCCAGGTAGACAGGGGCGCCGGCACCAACGCGATGTGCGTAGTTGCCTTTACGCAGCAGCCTGTGAACACGGCCAGACATATTGGATGTCGTTTGTTTCCTAACACACGTCAAGAGAAACTGTGGTGAAACGCTCGAACACTCCGCTATATATCCGCGGATCGAGCGGGACGGTTCATGCCAGACCAACCTGAATAGAAGCCTCCAGCAGAGCAGCTTCCTGGGCACCATCATCTCCCAGGACCTCAAATGGGAGCTGAACATCAGCTCCATCACCAAAAGAGGTCAGCAGAGGATGTACTTCCTGCGGCAGCTGAAGAAATTCAACCTGCCAAAGACAATGATGGTGCACTTCTACACCTGCATCATCGAGTCCATCCTCACCTCCTCCATCTCCGTCTGGTTCGCTGCTGCCACTGCAAACGACAAAAGGAGGCTGCAGCAGATCATCAGTTCTGCTGAGAAGGTGATCGGCTGCAATCTGCCATCTCTTCAGGACCTGTTTGCCTCTAGGACCCTGAGGCGGGCAGGTAAGATTGTGGCTGATCTCTCCCACCCGGGTCACAAACTATTTGAGGTTCTTCCCTCGGGCAGGAGGCTGCGGGCCATCAGGACCAAAACCTCTCGCCACAAGACCAGCTTCTTCCCGGCTGCAGTTGGCCTCATAAACAAGGCCCGGGACCCCCACCTGACTCAGACTTTTATTCCGCCCCCACACCTTTAGGATGTGTTAAATTAACACATTACATCATATTATACTATACTGCATTACATTGCATATTGCAATCGGACACTGTTTACTGTTTTGCATTTTGCATATCACTTTTTACATCTTTTATCTTTTATATATTTTTATTCAGAAATGTTTATGTCGAAATAAATGTTACTTTGTATAGATATTGGAAAAAAGTGAGTAAATAAGAAGTAAACAGTGAGTAAGTATATACTGGTTTTCTATTTTTCATTGCTTTCCTATGTATGTTGTATTTATTGCGTTTTTATGTTTCTATGTTAATTGTAAGCACCAATTACCAGAGCAAATTCCTTGTAGGTGTAAACCTACTTGGCAATAAAATACTTCTGATTCTGATTATTCTGATTCTGATTCTGATGTCTGACACGTCGTCCAAAAAGTTCTTAAATGTTGTGTGGACATGTTAAATGTTTAATGTTTGACATGTTTAATGTCATTGCACTTATATTTGTAAAGATTCTCCTTTAATTAAAAATAACTGTTTTTGGATTGGATTTATGACCCCTTGTCCTTTTTTGCACTGAATAGGAGCGGCCCCCATCAAGTTGTTGGAAGTAACTAAGTAACTTTTACTTAAAGTACATTTTAAATGAACTACTTTTTACTTTTACTTGAGTAGATTTTTAGATGGGTACTTTTACTTGTACTTGAGTAACATTTCATCAAAGTAAAGGTACTTTTACTTGAGTACAATATTTCAGTACTTTTTACACCTCTGATCTTTATTTACAGTCTCATATTCGAGCCTCGACTCTGCAGGTTTCCATTTCCACTGAGATTCAGCAGCTGCTGGATTTCCTCTTCATTTCTTTCTGGTTTCAGCTCAGTCACTGGAAAACTAAATGTTTCAGATTCATCAGCGACTGCGCACATTGAACAGACAACGACTCAAAATGAAAACCTGTCACATCAGCAAAGACAGAGTCTGTCCCCCCCACACACTGACACAGTTGAAGTGGAGCTCTTTCGCCCTCTAGTGGTAGTACAGTCTGTGACAACTTCTACTTCTACTTTTCGCTGCTCTCATTTGCTGCGAGTCATGTAAATGTGTGTTGATCACAGTGCAGCCGCACAAGTTTAAATCACTTCCAATACACATCAATATTGTTTTACTCAAATGAATACCAGCACTTTACTGTATGAAGCCGGTGCTGCACACATTTCAAAATAAAACCCTTTTAAAAACAAATGAATGGATTCAGTCAACAGAATCACTGGAGTGTTTTTATTTTGAAATCAGGACAAAAAAATGTTTGTCCTGAACAAACTGGCTGTGGAACTCTGCTTTCTGCACAATGTTGTGATGCTGAACTGGGAATACTGGTCAAACTCAAATTTCAGTACACATGTATTGAGGATCATCACAAAGTCACATGATGACCTCTCCACACAGTGAGAACTTGAGCCTGTCAGGAACTGACTCTGTCAAACATTTCTTATCCTGAAGTCACAAAGAACTGAGACGGGCTTGAACATGAAGTGAAACCATCATGTTGAGACAAGTGTCTCCACAAAATAACACACTGTTCAACACAACAGGCCCAAAATGTCCACTGTCTACAGGAAATCATCTCTCAGACACTTTCTGTCCCTTGTCTCTGCTGTGAACCTCCCATCATCAATTATTTCCCAGCATGCTGCTGTTCCCAGAGGCCTGCTACAGTCTCCCTCTGGTGGTTGTACTGAGGTGGTGGTCGAGAACGTACAACAAGAATCTTCATCTAGGTTTGTATAAAACGTCCTCGGATCAGTTTTCTATTAAATATGGTAAAATGTTTATTAAACAGTTTCCTCAGAGACTTAAAGATGCTCTGCTCTTCATCGACTCTTCTTCATACTGTAAATGTCTCATTCACTTTTCTACTGCTTGTTTCCATGATGTCAAACTGGTGATTTTGTTCTTTTACCTGCACCAAGGACGAGATGTTTCCACCTATTTGTTTGAAGAGGAAAGAAAAGCTGAGTCATGATTCCAGTGAAGTCGGTGGAAGGATGTTTATTGAGCATTAAAGCAGAGACAAGTAGAAACAGAACTTCTCTCTCTGAGAAGTTTTTCTTCTTGTTACATCTGGTTTGTCACCAGTGTTGGGCAAGTTACTGAAAATTTGTAATTAGTTACAATTACTAGTTACTTCTTTTAAAAGTAATTGAATTACTTCACCAGTTACTGTATATCAAAAGTAATTAGTTACTAGGGAAAGTAACTTTTAAGTTACTTTTATGTCTGCTTTTTAAATGTAATGAATATGAATAGTACTGAACAGTTAAACACAATAAACACATTTTTTGTAATCAACAGGGCAACAGGCCTTCAAATCAAGCAGTAGTACCAAAATCCCTTTTAATACTTAACTTAATACAAAATAACTGTCTCAGTCATTAAACAGTGTTTTTTTTACCACATTAGGCCCAATGAAATAAAAGTGATTGGCCTACAGTATTAACACTAATTAAAAAAGAAAACAAAGGTGTCTTGAGGTGCTGCATATAAATGAATATGTGATTTAACAAAAGGTTAACAAAATGGTTTAACAAACATGCCTCATAAAGCAAAGCTAAATAGAGATAAGAGATGAGATTCTCAACAATCGTTAAAATGGGCTAACAAGTCTCATGTCTCACCTCTGACCAGTAGCCACAACATTGCTAGCTCTCAAACCAGTTATTGTACCTCAAGAGGAGAAGCGTCTCAAAGTTATGATCTGAGAGCCTATTTCCTCTTTGGAGAGAGAATCAGGCTCACCTTGCATAAATGCCTGTAGCTCTCACGGAGCGGACAGATTTAATAGACACGCCAACGCTGTCAGTGTTTCCCCTAGGTCAGGGGTTTGGCTCCGGAGCCAAATGCAGCTCTTCAGCCCCTCTGCAGTGGCTCCCTGTACAGTGTTGTGCATGTTTCACATATTTTTCACGAACGGTGAACTTAACGAATCAGTTTTCATATAATGAATGTGAGTGAACGTCACGTTCACGTTCATTTTTTGTGAACGCCGCGAAAAGCTCAGAGCCGGGGCGCAGAGCCGGGGCGCAGAGCCGGGGCGCAGAGTCGCTGTGTGGAGTCTGCATGATCTCCCCGGGTTTTCTCCAGGTGCTCTGGCTTCATCTCACATACACATGCAGATTAGGGGTTGTGTAGATTGGAGACTACACACAAGCTGCTGCTGCTTCAGCCTCTGGATCCTCAGGACACAGCTCAGCCTCCGTCCACACACACTGTCCTCTTCACACCTCGACTAAGATCCCGCCATCCACCTGTTGAGAGAAGAAGACATCAGTGTTCCAGAGACTCACTTCATCTGCTGTGAGTCAGTGATGCAGCACATCCAGTAGAAAGAGCAGCAGGGACTTCAGTCCTGTTCAGAGGTGGAGCAGCTTCCTCTCTGCTTCATGTTCACATGTTGGAATGAACACGCTAAGAGCTCAGTGTGTGTCCTCTGCATGTCAAAGTGCAGAGTGGACACCTGAGAGGTGGATTTACTGCTGTTACAGGTGAAGCCATGTTTCACTGTGTGTTGATGAACATCTGCTTCTGACAAACTGGGACCAGATGAGACAGATGGACCTCAGCAGAGGTTCTTCTCTGTATAAAGAGCTCCTGGTTACCATGCTGATGAGGAGAGGCTTCAGTCCCACTGATCTCAGAGCTGTGACAAAGATCCACCTGATCAGTTCTTCAATGATGAAGTGAGAGAACAAACTGTCTCAGATCAGATGAAGACGACAAAGACTCTGTTCCTCGTGTGAGGCTGTCAGCTGTGGTCCAGCTTCTGTAAGTTACAGCGCCCCCTGGTGGCATCTGGTCAAAATATATTACGTGACCACAACATAATAACGTGTGAACAAGATAAATAACTTGAGGCCACGAGATCTGAATCTGTTGTTTACTAACAAGACGAGTGGAAGACAAGAAGACAGACACTGTCTCACTGTCTCTGAGGACACACACTGTGGTGGACACCTCTGACATCACTACTCAATAGAAACACATGGACCTGTCTTCAGGAAGCTGACTGAGGTCATCAGGGGTCGGATTCATAACCGTTGCGTACGCACAAAACGGGGCCTGAAATGTGAGTACGCCACTGCTCACGCCAAAGTTGGGATTTATAAAAACGAACTTGATGGAAAAATGTGCGTATTTCTAAGCAAACTCTGACCCATGCGTACGAACGTTTTGGAGACGGGAAAGTGGAGATGCAGACATGAAGTGTTGAATTGAAGCAGATTATTGATCCACTTCATCATTTACATTAAAACCAACATCTTAGTTTTGCTCGCGCGACATATCTGTTCCACTCGAACCTTTTAATTAAAAAATATATAAAACAACTTACAGCAAATTATGTTCATATTCTATTTAACAGTGGAGTTACAGAGCCGAGTCATTAATAGTTTTTAATAATATCTTCTAACTCTGTGCGTGTATCATCATATCGCTGCAGTGAACGTGACCGTGCCACAGAGCGCACAGGAGATAAATATTGCCGTGACAGTGGTGCGGGGATCTGCGTGACGTGTGCATGCGAATGGAAGGACGAGGAGGAAGAGAGGGTTCAGCGATTTCTGATCTCACATATTGTGTTATCCACAGCAGCAGCGGCAGAGTGTCAGTGTATTTTCTTTATTAGTGACATCACTGCTGTTCCATAAAATCGCTCTTCACCTCCACCTCACTAACAAACACCTCGATGTCAGTGTCTGCAAGTTTCACTTCCTCTTCACATCGCTTGATGCCGTGCCTCCGTCAGGACTCACGGTGGAAACCCATTGGTCAGCGGCATCATTTAATGTTCGTGCCGTGCTTTGCATTGACCATTCATGGTTGACGGTGGGCGTGTGGAGGGCGGATTTGGAGGCAGATCCACATACGAATGTTTCCAAGTGGACTGTGAACATTGCGTTCAGGTGTGCGTACGCACGGTTTTATAAATCGGAATTAGCTTTGGCCAACACCATTTCCAGCTTTTGTGCGTACGCACACTTTTAGTAGGAATTCTACACATCCTTTATAAATCCGACCCCTGGTGTTTTGGTGACAGGATGGGTCTGGAGAGATTGAGATGTTCTGGGTGAATTAGACTAAACCAACCAGACGTTGATTTAAACTTCCCTTATCCATCCCTTTAAGGCGAGTGTGCACCACACAACAGTGTAGAGTCACTATGGTCAGTGGGCGGAGCTTTTATACGGGTTGATCTCCAACTTAACCTGGAGCAGGTTAGCCGTTAAGAAGTGGACTAGCTTCGTAGGACTAAAAAAATAAACCTGAAGTTAACCTGATAACCACAAATCCTGCTTGGTAGCACAGACCCTAGATCTGTGATACTGACTCTGTTTAGTAAAATACTGATGAAAGCAGCGTGAACACTGTTTCACTGTCACTGAGGACACAAACTGTCTCACTGACTCTGAAGACACACACTGTCTCACTGTCTCTGAGGACACACACTGTCTCACCGTCTCTGAGGACACACACTGACTCTGAGGACACACACTGTCTCACTGTCTCTGAGGACACACACTGTCTCACTGTCTCTGAAGACACACACTGACTCACTGTCTCTGAGGACACATACTGTCTCTGAGGACACACACTGTCTCACTGACTCTGAGGAAACACACACTGACTCACTGTCTCTGAGGACACAGACTGTCTCTGAGGACATACACTGTCTCACTGACTCTGAGGACACACATTGACTCACTGTCTCGGAGGAAACAGACTGTCTCTGAGGACACACACTGTCTCACTGACTCTGAGGACACATACTGTTTCACTGTCTCTGAGGACATACACTGTCTTACTGACTCTGAGGAGACACACTATATCACTGTCTCTGAGGACACACACTATCTCACTGACTCTGAGGACACACACTGTCTCACTGTCTCTGAGGACACACACTGTCTCACTGTCTCTGAGGACAAACACTGTCTCAGAGGACACACACTAACTCACCGTTTCTGAGGACTAAAACTGACTCTGAGGACACACACTGTCTCACTAACTCTGAGGACACACACTGTCTCACTGTCTCTGAGGACACACACTGTCTCACTGACTCTGAGGAAACACACTGTCTCACTGTCTTTGAGGACACACACATGGACCTGTCTCCAGGAAGCTGACTGAGGTCATCTGGTGTTTTGGAGCAGGTCAGCCGTTCATCAGAAGTTACCATGGTGATTAACCTCGTTAAAAAGAGGACGAGCTTCGTAGGACTGAAAAAACTAAACCTGAAGTTAACCTGATAACCACAAATCCTGCTTGGTATCACAGACCCTGGATCTGTGATACTGACTGTGTTTAGTAAAATACTGATGAAAGCAGCGTGGACTGACTCCAACCATCTAGTGACCTCAGAGTCTCCAGTCGACAGCCTGAACTCTGCGCCTCCACTCCTGAGTCCTGCAGGATGTTGTTACTCAGATCAAGAACTCAGTGTTATAACAAGTAGCTGAATATTTAAAATGTCACAGATTAATTCATGAATTGAATCATGTTATGTATGAAGAGGAATTATTTTAAATTAGAATTAAATGAGATCAACTCTGTATAAATGCTGTTTTATAGATATGAGATCTACAAAAGTCAGTCAGTGAACTGACCTCAGAGTCTCCAGTCGACAGGTTGGACTCTGTAGAAAACCACACAGCTCCTTCACGCCTGAGTCCTGACGGTCGTTGAAGCTCAGATCCAGTTCTCTCAGATGAGAGGGGTTTGACCTCAGAGCTGAAGCCAGAGAAGAACAGCTGATCTCTGACAGACTGCAGTCCCTCAACCTGGATAAAGAAATATGAATATTAGAATGTGTCCTCCTGTTGTTGTGGATCGTCATCATGTCAACACAGACTCTCAACATGCTGCTGACCTCAGTCCAGTCTGTGACCTGAAGATAAATATCAGATCAGATATGTTGGACCATTGTTCCATTCATCAGCTTCTTCTCTGTGTGTTGGTCACTGAGCAGGTTTGTGTAATTAAACACTGTTTAAAGTAGGGATGGCTCACTTCCCTCTTGTTTCTACATCCAGAGGTGTCAAAAGTATTCCCATTCATTACTCAAGTAGAAGTATAGATACTAGTGTTTAAAAATACTTCTGTAGAAGTTAAAGTATCAACTCAATCTTTTTACTTAAGTAAAAGTGTAAAAGTACTGGTTTCAAAACTACTTAAAGTATAAAAGTTAAAAATTGATGTAAGGGGAATTTTTTTATGTAAATACATTAACCCTTGTGTTGTCCCAGGGTCTGGTTGACCCAGCATGTGTTTGTGTGTGTGTGACAGTCTCCCGTCTTTGTGCGTGGCGTGCAGCAATACAAATTATTTTTAGAAAAAAACGTGTGCCACCTCATTTTCTTCTACTACCTCTTCTTCTTCTTCTTCTTATAATTATAATTTTTATTATCACCGAGCAACAGCAGGGGCTCGGGTACGCCACGCTGGCAACCGGGGACGCTCGCGGCGCGTGCCCTCGGGTCACCGGGACCCCGGCCGACGTGTTACAGGCCCTACGTCTAAAAAGAATACAAATGAATTTCCTTCTTCCTTTATTATTATTATTATTATTATTATCATCATCAATGAGCAAGAGTATTTTTCTTCTCCTTCTTCTCCTTCTTCTCCTTCTTCTCCTTCTTCTCCTTCTTCTCCTTCTTCTCATCACCGAGCAAGAACAGAGGGACGCCGATGGGAGATATGGCCCATAACGCGAGCAGCCGCGCAAGCCCCTCGTCGCGAGCCTTCGGGTCACAGAGACCCAGGGCGAAGAGATTCCCCGACCCGGGCATCCCAGGGGTCCCACGATTCACCGGCCCTACGTCTTTGCGTGTGTCATTCAGCTATAAGAGAAATAATAAAAATTTGTTTCCTTTTCTCCTTCTTCTCCTTCTTCTCCTTCTTCTCCTTCTCATCACCGAGCAAGAACAGAGGGACGCCGATGGGAGAGATGGCCCTCAACGCGAGCAGCCGTGCAAGCCCCTCGTCGCGAGCCTTCGGGTCACAGAGACCCAGGGCGAAGAGATTCCCCGAACCGGGCATCCCAGGGGTCCCACGATTCACCGGCCCTACGTCTTTGCGTGTGTCATTCAGCTATAAGAGAAATAATAAAAATTAGTTTCCTTTTCTCCTTCTTCTCCTTCTTCTCCTTCTTCTCCTTCTTCTTCTCCTTCTTCTCCTTCTTCTCATCACCGAGCAAGAACAGAGGGACGCCGATGGGAGAGACGGCCCTCAACGCGAGCAGTCGCGCAAGCCCCTCGTCGCGAGCCTTCGGGTCACAGAGACCCAGGGCGAAGAGATTCCCCGAACCGGGCATCCCAGGGGTCCCACGATTCACCGGCCCTACGTCTTTGCGTGTGTCATTCAGCTATAAGAGAAATAATAAAAATTAGTTTCCTTTTCTCCTTCTTCTCCTTCTTCTCCTTCTTCTCCTTCTTCTTCTCCTTCTTCTCCTTCTTCTCATCACCGAGCAAGAACAGAGGGACGCCGATGGGAGAGACGGCCCTCAACGCGAGCAGTCGCGCAAGCCCCTCGTCGCGAGCCTTCGGGTCACAGAGACCCAGGGCGAAGAGATTCCCCGACCCGGGCATCCCAGGGGTCCCACGTCACACCGGCGCGCAACTTGGAGCGTGGCGTGCGGAGAGTACCAAAAAAAGAGTCACACGCTTTGCCACCGCATCGTAATTTTCTTTTTTTTTGCAACGCTCACCGAACAAGAACAGGCTCGAGTACACAACGCTGGCAGCCGGGGACGCCGATGGGAGAGATGGCCCTCAACGCGAGCAGCCGCGCAAGCCCCTCGTCGCGAGCCTTCGGGTCACAGAGACCCAGGGCGAAGAGATTCCCCGACCCGGGCATCCCAGGGGTCCCACGTCACACCGGCGCGCAACTTGGAGCGTGGCGTGCGGAGAGTACCAAAAAAAGAGTCAGACGCTTTGCCACCGCATCGTAATTTTCTTTTTTTTTGCAACGCTCACCGAACAAGAACAGGCTCGAGTACGCAACGCTGGCAGCCGGGGAAGCTCGCTGCGCATGCCCTCGGGTCACGGGGACCAGCTCGGAGAGAAGGCTGTTACTAACAATGCATCCGTGGTACAAGTCGGTACAACACCGTGCCATTGTCCCTGACGAGGTCACGCGATGTCACGTCAAGATCGTTTCACCAGAGAACAGGTTCTCGAACAGCTGTTCTCCTCGAGACAATCCTCTGAACAGGCAGAGGACCAAGACGAAGAAGACGAAGAAGAAGACGAGGCAGAAGACGAAGAAGACACCAACGACTGCGTCGACGAGGACTACGACCCGGTGCGTGACACCGCTGCTGCAGAGTCCTCATCGTGCACATCCTCGGCAGAAGAAGAAGAAGAAGAAGAAGAAGGAGAAGAAGTAGAAGTAGAAGAAGAAGGAGAAGAGGGAGAAGGAGGAGAAGGAGAAGGAGAAGAAGGAGGACACGTGGAAAGAGAGACCTTCCTGTCCAAAAACGGAGAAATATCATGGTCCTCGACGGCGTACCACCGAGAGGACCGCTCCGCCTCCGCCTCCTCATCTACGTCCTCCGCTACGCCCGTCGGGGTCCCTTACCCGGGTCCCACGACGCACGCGACTTCCGGCGTCAGCGACGCGGTCTCGACATTCGGCCTGTTCGTCACGCCGACGGTAGAGAACATCGTCCTGGAGATGACTAATCTGGAGGGTCGTCGGAAATACGGCGACGGCTGGAAAGGGATGGACGCGACCGACCTGCGCGCCTACGTGGGGCTGCTGATCTTGGCGGGCGTGTACAGGTCCCGGGGCGAAGCCGCCGCCAGCCTGTGGGACGCCGAGAGCGGCCGCGCGATATTCCGCGCCACGATGCCCCTGAAGGTCTTTCACACATACTCCCGACTGCTGCGATTCGACGACCGCGAGACGAGACGCGAGAGACGCGCCTCCGACAAATTGGCGGCCGTGCGAGAGGTCTGGGACGCTTGGGCGGCGAGGCTGCCGCTCCTCTACAACCCGGGGCCCGAAGTGACCGTGGACGAGCAACTGGTTCCGTTCAGAGGTTATTCTTTTTGTTATTCTTTTCTTTACAATTCTTTTTTTGTTGTGTATTCCTGGTCACTGCCCGGTTATGTTACGTGGCCTCGTCGGTTGTCCGCCGGTATGCACCTGGCGACTCTGAGCTTTCTTCTTCTTCTTCTTCTTCTTCTTTTTCTTCTTCTTCTTCTTCTTCCCTGAAGATATTGTCGATATTCATGTTTCGATATTCCCCCCCCCCAACACGCTCACACACACGCGCCAGGCCGGTGTCCTTTCCGACAGTACATGCCCAGCAAGCCGGCGAAATACGGCATCAAGTCGTGGGTGGCGTGCGACGCCAGATCCAGCTTCTTTTCTCTAGTTTCTTTTTTATTATTATTATTTTATTATTATTACTGCACAAGAGTCTTCTTTTCTCCTCCTTCTCCTTCTTCTTCTTCTTCTCATCACCGAGCCAGAACAGGATCGAGTACACAACGCTGGCAGCCGGGTCGGTCCAGCGTCGCGAGTCTAAGGGTCACAGGGACCCCGACCGACAAGCGACCGGCCTCATGTCACACCGGCCCTACGTCTTTGCGTGTGTCGTTCAGCTATAAGAGAAATAATAAAAGTGTGTTTCTTTTTTATTATTATTACTGCGCACAAGTCTTATTTTTCTCCTTCTTCTCCTCCTTCTCATCACCGAGCAAGAACAGGCTCGAGTACACGACACTGACAGCCGGTTCGGTCCAGCGTCGCGAGTCTCAGGGTCAGAGGGACGCCGATGGGAGAGACGGCCCTCAACGCAAGCAGCCGCGCAAGCTCCTCGTTGCGAGCTTTCTTTTTCTTTCTTTCTTCTTCTAGTTTCTTTTTTATTATTATTACTGCACAAGAGTCTTCTTTTCTTCTCCTTCTCCTCCTTCTCCATCTTCTTCTTCTCATCACCGAGCAAGAACAGGCCCGAGTACACGACAAGGGGAGCCGGACAGGCACGGCTTTGCGAGTCTCAGGGTCACAGGGACGCCGATGGGAGAGACTGCCCTCAACGTGAGCAGCCGCGCAAGCCCCTCGTAAGTCAAGCGCTTTGCAACTGCATCATAATTTTCGTTTTTCAACAATCACTGAGCAACAACAGGATCGAGGACACGACGCGGGGAGCCAAACAGGCTCGGCTCCACGAGTCTCAGAGTCACAGGGATGTCTCTCTCATCGGCGTCCCTGTGGCCCTGAGACTCGCGAAGCCGTGCCTGTCCGGCTCCCCTTGTCGTGTACTCAGCCCTCAAGGCGAGCAGCCACGCAAGCCTCTCAGTGCGAGCCTTCGGGTTTCAGAGAACCAGGCCGAAGAGACTCCCCAACGCAGGCATCCCAGGGGTCCTACATCACACTGGTGCGCAACTTGGAGCGTGGCGTGCGGAGATTACAAAAAAAAAGTCAAATGCTTTGCCACAGCATCTCAATTTTCATTTTTCAACGATCATTGAGCAACCACAGGCTAGAGGAAACAACGCAAGGGGCCAGACAGGCAAAATTCACCTTTACAACAGTAATGGAAAAACATTTATGAAAAAATTTAAATTATAATTTTTATTGAAACAGAGTAAATGGTTTTTAAGTTGGAATTTAAAATCTATATGAAAAGTGAAACATAACTTTATGCAGAAGAGAGACTTTCAGACCTTAAACTTCTGAAACAACGACCTCTAGTGGCAGCTCAGTGTTTGGTTGGCAGTTGTGAGAACTTGTGTGTGTTTATGAGATGTGATTTGTTCTGAATGTGACTGGATCACACACACATCCTAGATGTAAATCTATGTATTCTTCCCATGTGTTTAAAATCAGTGCAGCATCATAAAGTACCTTGGTTACCAGCTCCACATGAACATGAAGACCATAATGCATCACACAAACTTGTTTAAAGTCAAAAGGAAAAAAACCTAAAGCCCCTTATCAAACCTAGATTTATTTCCAATTTAAAATCTTTAAATATATTTCTACCAGCGACGGGTGAAATATTTGTTCTTTCCCGCTCATAACGCAAATTCGCTTTCACAGATGCTAATGACTGTGAACCGTTGATGGAAAACTGTCTTAATTCCAGTTAAGAAAGTTGCATAGTTTCATTATTATCCATTTGCTAACATGAGAAAATGTTAAGTCTTAAATTAGTCCAAACCTCCACCCATGTTAAAGAAAAGGAAATAAAATTCCTGGCTCTGCTCTAAATCTATGGGTTCTTCACTTGGTCCTCATTCCTCTTCCCTTCACAAACACTTCAGCAGTTTAATACTAATCCTGTAATGCAGGGGTTTTCAACCGGTTTTGTCCCAGGGACCACCATTCTGACTAGAAAGTAATCCGCGGCCCTTTTGGGCCTTTTTTTTGGGAAACTAAAAATTCCCATCATACAAACTACATCTCCGCTTAACCGCTCTTCTACATCTACCTTTAACACGCATGCACAGGGGAAAACTAATGTCAGTTTCTAGCCCCAAGCCGGTTTCAAGGTTCCCCTCAACGCCGTTATATTATTTTAGACATATTTTTCTTATTTTAGATTTTTTTAACGATATTCAAGAGTAATTTGGAAACGTGTTGAAATGTCAAAGCGAATTTCGCGGACCCATGCAATGCCATCGCGGACCACCAGGGGGCCACGGACCCCTGGTTGAAAACCCCTGCTGTAATGTAATAATAAATCAAACTCTCAGACAGGAACAGGTAGTAATGACTTTGAATGTCTATTTAAAGTTATTCCAACTGCACAACCTCTCCCTGTGTGATAGCCCAGTCTGAAAGGAGGAGGATACAGGCCACTATAGCACCACATCAACACTTTTATTAACAAGGCTTCTTGTTTAGCCACAACACCTCCGCCCCACACCGGTACGGCCCCCTGTGCTGCCCTGTGATGAAACACTAGCATGGTGAGGCTAGTTCAGAAAACAACCCAGAGGATGAAGAAGGTCCATTGAGAGACGCGGCCGAGATTCGGGTGGGTGACTCCAATTAATGGATTCACAGCTTGGTCGTTGTCCTTCTCCAATCAATGACGCAGTTCCTCTCTCCTCCTTCCACACAAAAACAGAACGACTGGGACGGAGAGAGAACTTAAATCAATCCACTGAGCTGATGTCGTCCTCTATTGTTTAATAACTGTGTTTCAATTGGTCATGAAATGCAGCGACAGCACAATGAATGACAGTGTGTTGGAGTGTTACCTGCGGAGGGGACTACAGATCTCAGAGAGGAATGATTTCTTCGTTGATAAAAAACTCGATAGTCTCCTCTTCCCAGTCGTTCACGTTGCTGTCCAGCTCATCAGTATCCACCCCTTGTGAAGACAAAAAATACAAATAGTCAGAGATTTGTTCCTGATTTAAGGATTGAAGGACTGCAGAGGGAAGTGAACGGTGATGATCATTGAAGCGAGAGGTCTCACCTCCTCGGAGCTCGAGGCGCAGGCTCTTCTGTTCCAGGTAGGTCTGTACCGCCTTCTCCCTGTATTGATGGTAATCCTCCATCATGGTCTTGCACTTGTCCACCAGCTCCTACTCACACAGAACGACATATTGTGTTAACCCTTGTGTTGTCCCAGGTACAGGTTGACCCAGCGTGTGTGTGTGTGCGTGTGCGTGCGCGTTTGCAAGAACAAGTTCAGTACATTCCGGTCAATAGATACAGGCAGCCGAGCAGCTTCTTTTTTCTTCTTCTTCTTCTTCTTCTTCTTCTTCTTCTTCTTCTTCTTCTTCTTCTTCTTCTTCTTCTTCTTCTTCTTCTTCTTCGTTGGTGGAGGTGTAGTTGTGAAGACAGAGGAGGTGAAGGAAAGTGCGTTCAAACTTATTCAGATTTCTGTATGTTTATTGTATGTTCATTGTTGTGTAGTGTTTGTGTACGTTTAGTGTAGTTTGTCTGTGTGTTTGCCGTGTCTGTGGGGGGGATGGCGTCCGCAGGGACGCCGCCGATGTCCCTGAGACATGGCGTCAGGCTGGTGCCTCAGCTCAGCTCCACGGTGGAGCAGGTGCTGTTGGCTGTGGGGGAGCAGGTGGGACATGAGAACATCTCTTACGCTTCCAGGATGAACAAGGCGCTGGTGATCTTTTTTAAAGATCCAGACTCGGTCACTAAGCTAATTGAGAGCGGTTTAACTTTAGAGGAGGAGTTCATTCAAGTGTCCCCGCTAGCGGTAGCTTCCACCCGGATCACCATGTCCGGAGTTCGCGAGTGGGTTCCGCGCGGTGGCTCTGGGGTGCAGAGACACGAAGCTGAAGCACGTCCAGTCTCTGAGGAGACAAGCCTTCATGTTTCTGGAGAATGAGTCTCAGACACTAGACGTGTCTTTCCGGGTTCGCTACGAGGAACAATTCTACATGGTTTATGCGAGCTCGGGGAGCATGAAGTGTTTTCAGTGTGGAGAAGTGGGACACAAGAAAGTGACGTGCCCGAACGGGAGACGGGCGGGGGGGGCCGCTTGAGCGGAAGGAGGGGAGGGCAGCGCTGGGGTGACTCGGCCTGCGTGGGGCCGGTCGGCCGGTGCTGCTGCGTCCTCTGCGGCTACTGGGTCTGCTGCTGCGGCTCCCGGTGCCGCGGATGCGGTTCCGGGGGCGGCGGCTCCCGGTGCCGCGGATGCGGTTCCGGTGGCTGCGGCTCCCGGTGCCGCGGATGCGGTTGCGGGGGCTGAGGCTCCCGGTGCCGCGGATGCGGTTCCGGTGGCTCCCGGTGCCGCGGATGCGGTTCCGGGGGCGGCGGCTCCCGGTGCCGCGGATGCGGGTCCGGTGGCTGCGGCTCCCGGGTCGGCTCCGGTGGTACCGGTAGTGCCGGTGGCTGCGGTGAGGTCGAAGAAGAGATGTGAGAAACAGGTTGAAATAGAAAAGGTGGTTGTTGCCGAGCCACAACAGGAGATGCAGTGTGGTCCTGCACAGCAGGCAGAACCACAGGCTGAAGTAAAAAACAGTCAGGTTAGTGAGATGGATGTGGAGGAAGATTATGAATCTGATAATGTGTCTCTAGCTGACAGCATCTCACTAAGCGCAGAGTTATATTCATTAAAAGAGGTCAATGAGTTTCTGGATGAATCATTTGGCAAAGCAGTGGAAGTAGGGGAGTACTTCCCAGACGTAGGAAAGTTCATTCAGACAGTCAGTACACTGCAGAAGGTGGTGGGGACGGATGTCCTGGATGAGAAAAGAAGGTATAGGCTCAGGAAGCATGTCACTGCGGCTAAAAAAGGTCTACCATGTAATATACGGTCAAAGAGAAGAAAAAGTTGTAAATAAAATTGACCATGACCATTCATCACTGGGTGTTTTCTTTCTGCTGTGTGTACCTGTTTGTCTTTTTAAGCTGCATTTTTTATCCTCTCATGGCATTACGGGTAGCCTCATTAAACATTAACGGGGGTAGAAGTGCTCAGAAAAGGTTTTTAGTATCAGAACTTTTTAAAGTAAAAAAGCTGGATGTCCTTTTTTTACAGGAGACACACAGTGATTGCCTGAATGAGACAGACTGGGGAGTATGGTGGGGGGGGGCAGCACATACTCAGCCATGGCTCTAACCTGAGCGCAGGAGTCGCTGTTTTATTTTCTCCCTCTTTAAACATGACAATTCTATCCAGCACAGAGAGCATGGCAGGCAGGTTTCTGACTATAAGAGTAGAAATACACAGTATTATTTTTAATTTAATCAACGTGTATGCACACAACCAAGGTCCTGAACGGGTTACTCTTTTTAAATTATTAAAAAACATGTTGGGCAGTGTGGGTCAAGGGGAATGTATTGTAATGGGGGGGGATTGGAACTGCTGCACGGATGTCAATCTGGACCGTACAGGACAGGAGCTCCATCCTCAGTCCTCCTCTTTCCTGGGCCAGACAGTCAAGGAGGCAGATCTAGTGGACCCGTGGAGGAGGCAACATCCTTCGGCCAGGCAGTACACCTGGATAAAGATAACAGACGGCAGGATCCATGGTGCCCGGCTGGACAGATTTTACATATCCGCTCCTTTTATTACCCGTGTGACAAACTGTCAAATTCACCCGGTTGGCTTCACAGACCATCATTTAGTTCTAGTAGATCTACTTTTATCTCCTGTTAGAAAGCCTGGATCCTTCTGGCATTTTAATGTTAAGCTTTTAAAGGATTTAAATTTCTGTGGGAATTTTAAGCTGTTCTGGGCCAACTGGGAATCAAAGAAAGAGTTGTTTCCCTCCCTGTGTCAGTGGTGGGAGGTTGGCAAGGGTCAAATTAAGGTGTTCTGCCAGCAATACACTGCGTACTCTTCAGGGAACATTAAAAGAGCAATGGAGCAGCTAGAGGCCGACATAAAGGAGCTGGAAAGTGTACCTACCAACACGGAGACATTAAAAACTAAAAAACAACAACTAAACTCCTTTCTCCAGGAGAAGGCCAAAGGAGCTCTGGTTCGAGCTCGGTTCCAGAAATTAAAAGACATAGACGCACCCACTTCTTTCTTTTTTAATCTGGAGAGATCCGTGGCCCAGGGGAAGCAGATGGTGGGTCTCCGGCTGCCGGATGGGAATATAACAGCAGAACCAGCCGAGATGAGGAGACACGCAGTGGAGTTTTATTCCGACCTGTTTGGGGCAGAGGAGTGTGACGCTGAAGCTGTGGCCGAGTTGCTGCAGGACCTCCCACAGCTGAGTCCAGGTGAGAGGGACATCCTGAGCTCGGACATCACTCTGGAGGAGCTGACCACTGCAGTTTCGCAGATGGCTGCAGGCAAGTCACCAGGTTTGGATGGTTTACCGGCAGATTTTTTAAAACATTTCTGGAACATTATGGGACAGGATCTGCTGGATGTCTTGAAGGAGTCGTTTGGGAAGGGGCTTCTTCCAGCCTCCTGCAGACGAGCTGTAATATCACTCCTGCCGAAGAAAGGGGATCTGACCCTGCTGAAAAACTGGAGACCCATCTCTCTTTTATGTAGTGACTATAAAGTTTTATCTAAGGTTTTAGCAAATAGATTCAAGGTTTTTATGGAAGTGTTTATTGGTGCTGACCAATCCTATTGTGTACCAGGTAGGTCAATGCAAGACAATTTGTTTTAAATGAGAGACATTTTTGATCTGTGTACAACGTGTAATATTAATATTGGCATTATTTCCATTGACCAGGAAAAAGCATTTGATCGTGTCGATCGTTCATTCCTGTTTTCCACACTGCAGGCTTTCGGTGTTGGGGAGCATTTTCTGTCCTGGGTGAAACTATTATATAATGATACGTGTTGTGTTTTGAAGGTGGGGGGAGGGCTGAGCAGACCTGTACCAGTTGAAAGAGGGATAAGGCAGGGATGCCCCATCTCAGGCCAACTTTACAGTGTGGCAATCGAACCGCTCCTGTGTCGGCTCAGGACTCGGCTGAAAGGCCTGCGTCTGCCTGAGCTGGCTCACAGCCCCCCAATAGTAATATCAGCTTATGCGGATGATGTGAACATCTTTGTCAAGGATCAGGCAGACATACAAGAATTAGAGGGCAGTCTGTCATTGTATGCGAAGGCTTCATCGGCAAAAGTTAACTGGGGTAAGAGTGAAGCCTGTGTGATTGGTCAGTGGGACGCAGGGAGAGTACCCCGTCTCCCTGGGAACCTGACATGGGGAATTAAAGGGTTAAAAGTCCTCGGCTTGCATATCGGCAGTGAAGAGATAGAGAGGCAGAACTGGGAGGGAGTGCTGGGAAAGGTGCAGGTCAAGTTGTCTAAATGGAAATGGTTGCTACCCCAGTTGTCCTACAGGGGAAGAAGTCTGATAGTCAATAACCTGGTTGCAGCATCCCTGTGGCACAGACTCTATGTGCTCACTCCTCCACCGGGACTCATGGAGCAACTACAGAGGCTGCTGGTGGACTTCTTCTGGTCGGGTCACCACTGGGTGCGGGCGTCCGTGCTGTACCTCCCTGTGGCAGAGGGGGGCCATGGACTAACCGACATCATCGCCAGGACTGCTGCCTTCAGACTGCAGGCAGCCCAGAGGCTCCTGTACGGCCCCACACTGTGCTGGTCGGCTGTGGCCCGCCTGCTGCTCTGGAGAGCCGGGGGCCTTGGTTATGACAAACAGCTGTTC
The DNA here is from genome assembly GCF_947347685.1 of Pleuronectes platessa. Lineage (NCBI taxonomy): Eukaryota > Metazoa > Chordata > Actinopteri > Pleuronectiformes > Pleuronectidae > Pleuronectes > Pleuronectes platessa. The sequence continues at coordinate 12,786,259 of NC_070649.1, read as the reverse complement.
CTGTTGAACTCTCCGCAGCACAAACTAACTGGACTCACGCAGTTTTACACCTCTGTGATAGATGCCTGGAGGACACTCAACTTCACGAGACCTCCTGACCCCGCGCCTGGGATGTGGCTATTTGAGGAGCCACTGTTTGATAATGGTTTCCTGGTCACTTCAGTCCTGACATCCACACCCACTTCAACAACGGTAAAAAACAAGTTCAGGGAGGCAGGAATAGTGAAGCTGGGCCACCTGACCCGGACGTCACTTGAGAGGCTGGCAGAGGTGACGGGAATTCGATCCACCAGAATGCTGCGGAGCCTCGTGGATGAGGTGTGGCAGGCACTGCCCCAGGCTCTGCGGACCTTCGCCCAGAACAAAAGTCAGGCGGACCAGTGGACCAAAACACAGGAATACGTGTTCCCTATCCTGAAGGTGAGTCCTGCAGTGGGGGAGTGGACAGAAGAGAGCGGCCAACTGCTAGCCCTCAGGACTCCAGCACTGGGCACCTTCAACAACTCTGGAGGGAAACAGCTCTACCATAGCTGCGTGAAGGTCCTGAACTGTCGCTCTCTTGAAGGAGTCAGGGAGTCGAAATGGATTGAGGTTTTTGGCTCAGACTATTCCCCTAGTGGCAGCTGGCGGGTCCTGTATAAACCTCCGGTCGAGAGACGGATGGCAGACATCCAGTGGAGAATTATACATGGAGCTCTAGCTACAAACAGATACAGAGCTCACCTGGACCCAAGCACTGAGGGGGGGTGTCCATTCTGTTCACTGCCTGAGACCCTGGAGCATTTAGTGGTGTCCTGTCCCAGGTTAGCTGAAATGTTTAAACAGCTGCAGGAGTGGGTGGGGGGGTTAGGAGAGGTTTTCTCGTTGCCACTTTTTGTGTTTGGACCCAAGTACACAGCAAGGAAAAAACATACTATGGTTTTAATGAATTTTCTTTTTTCTAATGCAAAGATGGCAACCTGGATTAGTAGAAAAAACAAAATGGCTGGGGGAGGATGGACCGATCCACTGCGCTGTTTGAGGGGGTTTGTGGCAGCTCGGCTGAGCATTGAACATGCGTATTTTACACTTACTAGCAATTTGGAGGGTTTCAGGGCTGTGTGGGGGGTGGGACAGGTCCTATGCTCACTGGGGGAGAACCAGTCTCTGGTTTTAACTTTTTAGGGTTGGTTTATGATGTGTGCGTGTATATAATGTTTTCATCCCTTGTCTTTTCCCAAAAAAAAAAAAAAAAAAAAAAAAAAAAAAAAAAAAAGTAATTTTTGAGTAATTAAGAGCTATTTTGATAATGTCTCTTAAATAAAGTTATTTAAAAGTCAAAAAAAGTCTTCTTCTTCTTCTTCTTCTTCTTCTTCTTCTTCTTCTTCTTCTTCTTCTTCTTCTTCTTCTTCTTCTTCTTCTTCTTCTTCTTCTAACCCTAACCCTCAGGACTCCAGCACTGGGCACTTTCAACACCTCTACAAGGAGACAGCTCTACTGTAGCTGTGTGAAGGTCCTGAACTGTCGCTCTCTCTCAGGAGTCAGGGAGTCAAGATGGACGGAGGTTTTTGGCTCGGACTATTCCCCTAGCGGCAGCTGGCAGGTCCTGTATAAACCTCCTGTGGAGAAACGGATGGCAGACATCCAGTGGAGAATTATACACGGAGCTCTAGCTACAAACAGATACAGAGCTCACCTGGACCCAAGCACTGAGGGGGGGGGGGGGTCCTTTCTGCTCACTGCCAGAGAACCTGGAACACTTAGTAGTATCGTGTCCCAGGTTAGCTGACACTTTTAAACAGCTACAGGAGTAGTTGGGGGGTTTAGGAGAGGTCTTCTCGCTGCCACTCTTTGTTTTTGGACCAAAGTATTTTGCAAGGAAAAAGCACACTATGGTTTTAATGAATTTTATTTTTTCTAATGCCAAGATAGCCACCTGGATTAGTCGAAAGAACAAGATGGCTGGGGGAGGCTGGACAGATCCACTGCGCTGTCTGAGGGGTTTGGTGGCAGCGAGGCTGGATTGATCATGCGTATTTTACACTGACAGACAATTTGGAGGGATTCAGGGCTATGTGGGGGGTGGGACAGGTACTGTGCTCACTGGGGGACAACCAGTCTCTGGTTTTAAAATGTTAACACAACATCTGGTAATTTTAGGGGTGTTGTATGATGTGTGTGTGTGTGTATGGAATGTTTTAACCTTTTTCTGCTCCACATAATTGAATAGTTAAGGATTTATTTTGACAATGTGTCCTAAATAAAGTTATTTAAAAGTCAAGTCTTCTTCTTCTTTTTCTTCTCTTTCTTCTTCTTCTTCTTCTTCATCTTCTTCTTCTTCTTCGCATCACTGAGTACACAACGCGGGCGGCCGGGAGGGCCCGACGTCGCGAGGCTCAGGGTCACGTAGACCCCGATCGAGAAGCAACAGGCTCCACGTTACACCGTCGCTAATCTTTGCATGTGGCGTGCAGCGAAAAAAATAAAACGAGGCAGTTTATTGTCTTCTTCTTCTTCTTCTTCTTCTTCTTCTTCTTCTTCTTCTTCTTCTTCTTCTTCTTCTTCGCATTAAGGCGCAAGAACAGGCTCGAGCACACAACGCGAGCAGCCCGGCAAGCCGGCAAGATGTCAAACGCGCGCCATCGTACTGTCATTTCTTTATTTTTTATTATTATTATTATTATTATTATTATTATTATTATTATTATTATTATTATTATTATTATTATTATTATTATTATTATTATTATTATTATTATTATTATTATTATTATTATTATTATTATTATTATTATTATTATTATTATTATCACTGAGCAGGAACAGGCCACACCAACCTGAATACTCCCGATCTCGGAAGCTAAGCAGGGTCGGGCCTGGTTAGTACTTGGATGGGAGACTTCCTGGGAATACCAGGTGCTGTAAGCTTTTTCCACTACTCTCTGCAAACAGCAGAGGGGGGTGCTGCCACTTTAGAACCGACAAATCTTAGAAAGAGCAGAAAAGATTCACCATTAAAGAAAAACAGGATATGGAATCTGCACAGATACATGAAAAATACTTTATATAAAAAGAACACTACTATGTTCATGTAATATTAGCACATCATTCGCATGATGTAATATTTTGATAGAGCGATGATAGAGCAGGGAGTTTACTCAACATCAAGGAAAATACAGTAAATGAAAACTTGATATCAGATAAGATAAGATACATTTATAGCTTCATTCATTACTGAAGTTTATGATTGAATGTTCTCAGGATGTTTTTCCTTGCATTATGACAACAAAATTCCACAGTTTTCTTTGTGTTCTTTTCTTTGGTGCCACTGACAGTCCTTGCTGATACCTGTGTTGATTTGTTTAAATAAATACTTTCTTTGACTAATATCGGGTCCTGGCTTCTGTGTGATTGCACCCTCACTTCCCCAAACCGGTTGCATTTATGTTATGTCCTACGAGATAAGAGAGGAAAGGTTACTGTATTGCTGTGAACGAGTGCAAGGCCTATAGTATCTACGAGTAGAAATGCGCACAGAAAGTATACACATATTCAAAATAAAAATGCAGCTTTATAATCAGCCTCCCTGAAAGACTCCAAGGAAAGACCCCTTTGTCTTTATCCTCATGATAGCGTGATGCTAACTCTAACTACAGTATTTAAGAATTTCCTCAGCTAGGATTTTGTAGGACTTAAAGTATGTTGTTCTGGACACTTCATAGAAATTATCTATGCTGAAAAAAAATATTTTACAATTAGTCGGTCGTAAAACACTACTTTGACTGGACAACAAGGAGCATTTTCATAAAGAGCTGGTGGTCCAACAGACTAAAGAAAAATTTTAGATAATCGTGACTCGTTCTAGTTACACTTACAGCTGTTATCTCTGAAAGCCATCGTGAGAACTTGCTCTGTTTTTTACTTATCATCCTTACTTGCAGATTGTACACACAGATTTCCCGGCACAAACTCTTGTCAGCTTCTTGTCAACAGATGTGAGAAGGGGAAGAAGTGGTTTGAATAAGAGAACAAACAGTTGCCACCAGAACTATTGCAACAGAAAGCCTATTTTGAAATCAATCGGTTAGAATAACGACAAGACGTGGCACCCAAAACTGATAGAATACATGTATCTCAGGATAAAATAGAGGAGCCATGTACAGGACACTGCCAAAGATGGCCTAATATTTTCAATTTGAAAAGGCAACGAGATTCAAGAGTTTTAAAGCGCCCATATTGTGTAAAGTAAATTTTCTGGGCTTTTACTATCCATAATGACTTGAAGGGGTCATCGCTGTCATTTACCGTCTCAGTGACTGTTCTCCAATCTGTTCACGGTGTCTTGTCGGCATCTGAGGCACCAATCACATTGGGAAGATTTACTGACGCAACCCCATTGGCTAAGGTAATCTGTACATCCGTGCTAATTTTTGGAGAACAGTTTAGATTAATGTACAGTGTAATATTTGGTACGAATGCTGTACAAATAAATAACGTATCAGTACTTATATGTAGGTTATGAGGAAGAACTTGTGAAGTTAATCAAACAGAGAGGTACAAATTTGGGATCTTGCAAAGAGCATATTTCGGAGGTATTTTATATTCTACGTTTACAGAGTATTTATATAACCTCTTGAACTTTTGTTGGAAAGACCAACAAACAGGTTAACTACATTGATCGTACAGAATTTTGGGGTAGGCTGTTTAAATTGAATTGTAAAGGTTGATGGGTTTTCAAGGCATCATTGAAAGAGTGTTGAATTCATTCAGTCTAATCAAGGTTAAAAGAATAAAGTTTGTTGAATCGTTCATTTGATGTGTCCTTTATGTAAGAGGCTGCTGCACTTCTAATTGTAAAGTGGAGGGACTGGCTGAGAGAGGATCAATGACACTGTTGGGACCTGGTATTTGTGAACTACAGTTCGGCCTACATGTTTAGTCAAACCCTGATGTGTCTTTGTTCTGGAGGCTCACCTTCGGCGCCAGAACTCAGTCTCCAAGGGTGCTTCAACTTCACACCGAGGTTTGAAAACTGACCGTCTACACAACTTTCACCGACTACTGGTCACTCTGGGCCCCATGACCAATGAGATCAGCCCAGTTCCCCCTGTCCTCTTTCTCTTTCTACTCAACTCTTTGAGATGATAAGTGTGGCTCTCGAGCTCACCTCTCTTTTTGCTCAACTTCCACCTCACCCCGCCAGGGAAACTTCCCCCTATCCAAGCTCTACCTACCTTCAAGCAGGCCTGCCTGGAGCAGACTGCTAAAACATTCCAAAGCCAGCTGCGCGAGAGCCTGCCTAAGAACGTCGGCACAAGACCTGCATTTCACAGCAGAACCACAAAAACAGGAGCCACAAACCAGCAAGACGACTTCACCGGACTTCAAACAGCAAATCAGCCTTTTTATCCTTCTCATGGACTGGTCAAACAACTGGGCTTAAAAATTGTACTAGGCAAAGCAAAGACTGTTTATTCTATTCCATGTGATGTTTAAAAGTTTGATTTGTGTTGCTATGATATTTTGGTTATAAGCTATTTGAAAGTTAATGTTAGTTATTATGCTCGTCACAGTCTTTCTTTGCATTCAACTATCTACTTTCTCTACCTGGCACCAACACACTAACAAACATAACACACATACAGACACTCACACACACCCATCTCCACAAACTTGACACATGTGATCTCAGCCACATGGTATAAACACCAGGGGGTCTTTGTCTTCATAGTGGCCAGCCGCCATTTTGAAAGCACACTAACTCACACTCACACACAGACACACGAATACTCACATTCACATCTGTATATAGTAAGTACACCTTTAGGAGTTTGTGTTTTTATTCTGTTATCTTCATAGTAAATGTTTTTCTTCAACAAATGTTGCATAAGTGTGAATTTTTCCATCCTCTACACTTTCAAGAACTCCATATCCTTCAACTTTGCTAACTATCTATGTGGTAATTTTTGTTATAGTTATTAATGTAATTATTAATCCGAGTTCCAAATTTGTAGATAGTACTTTCATGACACTTAATCAATGAATTGGCTATATTTTCCCTTCCTTTAGAGGGTGGTGGCTGAGGTAGCTTTAATCAATTAAAGTTATTATTTAATGTTAATATTTTTTCTATTAATACTCAATATTTGTTCTGATAACCACATTTTGTTAATACCCAAAGGCACACCATTTAACTTTGCCATGCTGAAGATATAATATGCACAACAAGCCTGGTTATTTTCCCTCACAATATTAGAATGATTAACTGGGAAATTGGTGAATATGTTTTTATTAAAGCCCATTACTCAAAATCTTAAAGACAGTAAAATATATCGTGGATTAGCTCATTTATCTGGATTAACACCAAAGTTTAATGTATTCTTAAAGGGATGGTATGGTTGTCTTACTCATATGGCTGAATTACAAAACACATGTTCATGATCCATGCTATAATAAAAGCCCAGTTGTTGGTGTTCTCCCCACAAACATTTCACATGGAGCGGGACTTTAAGAAAAGTATAAAACTTGCACAACAAACTAGAAACTGAAAGCATAAAAACAACTGACATGGATGAAATGCTACTCATTTTATTTCAGTTGACAGAACAGAAGGAAGTCACATTGTTCATTGTATTTTCAGAACTGGTGGGTAGACCAGTTTATTAATGTGTCTCCCTTTCTAGTTTATGCTTTATTTTGTTTGTTCCCAATAGAATGACTTAATAAAAACAGACAGAATCTGTTGAATTTACAAACAAGACAATCTAAAACAATATTTTTACAGATTTAAATTTTCTTAAAAAGGTTCAGTTTGTAGAATTTAGTTGCATCTAGTGGTGAAGTGTCAAGTTGCAGCTGAATGCCCCTCACCTCACCCTTCCCTTTTCAAACACATTAGAGGACCTGTGATAAACACTGAACATTTCACCATTAACCAAAAGTTGCATTTGCTCATGGTTGGGCGATGGTCTTTCTGATCCACTGATCGTATGGCCCATAACAGAGGTCCATAGACATAAGTGGCCAACCAGCAACAACTTCAGCATGACCACGTACAATGACACCATAAATCCTGTGCTGGTACACCAGTCCTCCACCAGAGTCACCCTGTGAAAGACAAACATGTATTTATTGCGCTTGTTTACTCAAATTGTTATTTTTATTTATAACCAACTTGACACTCGTTAAAGCTGAAGGAACAAAACCAAGTCTGAAAATGTGTTCTCACGTGAGTGGCATCCACCGAAGGTGTCTGGGTACAGATCACATGCTCATGTTTATAGGCTACGTAGAGCTCTGGTTGTTTCAAATGCAGATACTTTATGTGAGCCTCACAGTCAAGGGTCTTGACATCAGCACAATGCAGAGTGTCTGAAGAACCACGTTCTGAGGAGAAGAAAAGTTTTTACCAGTGAACTACCCACTGGAAGGATATTATACTTATTGATACTTTAATAAATTACATTTAACCTATGAGTGTTTTTGTATTTATAAGAAAAACGATATGAAGACACAGAAAAACTGATTGATTTAAATATTTGTCTCTTAAAAAAACAAATCCACAAGGAAGAAAAGATTATAAAAACAATCCAATAAAATTAATCTCACTTCTTTGATTATTTGGGCCGACCTCCGTGGAACCATGACCTGCAACCTGAACCAAAGCACCTCTGTAAAAAACAAAAATTTTAATTAAAATATAGTTTGAAACTATAGGTAGTTAATTAACTAATTGTTGTTTTTATTTTTGAAATGTTCACTAGTAGGATGAGAACTCACATGTTGGGAGGATTTTGACAGTCGGGACGATATACAGGTTTAATACCTACTGCTTTAGGCAGCTTCAGTAACATGAGGTCGTGTTGCTTGCCATCGTTGAAGATCTCAGGTGGATCTGTGATTCGCACTGCTTTAGGAGGACCAGGATGCACGCCTATATGTGCGGTGAACGTCCTACAGGTAAAAGTTTAAACATCACTGAATCACAGTCAACACGTCATATTTAAATACTGTTGATTATTAATCATAGTTTCACATCCAACCATTAATGACTGGTGCATCATGACATCAAAGTAAAAGTTGAGTCACATTCTCACCGCCCTGGCTTAAAGCAGTGAGCTGCAGTCAGAATCCACCGGTCACTGATCAGAGAGCCGCCACAAAGGTACTTTTTTCGGTAGAAATCGGTGGATATCAGCTGGACATGGTACAGACGCTCCTTTGGTCCACACTCTTGTCCTCCGATGACTCTCTTCTCCAGATCAACCACGGTGCTCACTGTCACACCTTAATGAGACAGAGAACAACACCTTATCACAGTATCTGACAAAAAGAAAAAGAAGCAGCAGCAGTATTTCTTGGTCAGACCCAGTCATGTCACAAAATGGTTCACTTTCACACCTTGATAAAAGACAGAAATGTGATGCATTGCTTTACTGAAACAGTTTGAAACTACAACACAGAGAGAATTGCTGCCTACTCACCAAGCCACATGGCAAAGAGAAGAGTTGTGAGACGAGCCATCGCTGTCATTCACCGTCTCAGTGACTGTCCTCCAGATGCAACAGTTGTGTCTTTTTAAATCTGTTCCTCTGTCCCGTTGGCTGTCTGAGTCACCAATCACATTGTGAAGATTTACCGACGCAACCCCATTGGCTAAAGTAATCTGCACATCTATGCTAATTGTTGGTGTTCATCAGTTGTTGTTGTCCCATTGCCATGAATCCGCATCATCAGTTAATAATGTTTAAAAACTAGAGCTGTGAAAAATAGAGACATTAGATTGTGCCATGGTGTGGTTAATGATTGTTTGACATATAAAAATAAATGTTAAATGTATATATCCGTCTTTTGTCATACATTTTTTGTTTTCACAAAAATATAGGGAGAAAATCGGTAATGTGATTAATCATGATTAATCCATAGAAACCTGTGATTAATTTGATTAAAAATGTTAATCATTTCACAGCCCTATTAAAAACTGTTAGTTCCTCAAACAATTTGACAGTTATTTCTTACAGTTTGGTTTGTGTCTCAAAGGACAGCATAAAAACTACTTCCCTCATTACAGCTTTGTTCTGATTCCCAAAAGGTTCTTGTTGTATTTCATAAGCAGTATTTCAACCTTCACCAAATAAGTCGTACCTTAATCGATGCCTTTCTGACACAGTGTCAACAACGATTTGAATGTTTTTCCATCAGTTTCAATGAAAGAAGCAGGCAATTTACTGGACGACTTCTAACAGGGACTTTCTTACAATACAAAATGATCCATATTTAGCATCTTGACACATATTGTACTTCCTGTTTGTGTTAAAAACGACAGCTTTTCCTGTTTTGAAAGTTTTTCTGACTTGCAGATTGAAGAAAGAGATTTCAGTTGAAGGACGACCAAAGAGAAACAGCCAGTCACCATACAGCAGAAGTAAGAAAGAGAAGTTACTTTACAGGTCAATTCTATACACAGGTCCACAGTCTGATGTGTTAATAAAGAGGATTAGACCCTGACACAATTACATATTTTAATTATTTGACTTTACATGAATCTGCTCTGTGGTGCATCTTGATGGTCTCAGTCTTATAGTGAACGTGCTCCTGTGTTTGACCAGCACGTCATGGAGAGGGTGGGAGACATTGTCGAGATCGGGGGCATCCACTTGCATCGCTGTGAGTTTCTTGCCCAGTAGAGGTGGCCTGATGGTGTTGAAAGCTCTGGAGAAGTAGAAAAACATGACCCTCACAGTGCTAGCCGGCTGGTCCAGGTGGTAGTAGACTCGATTTGGTGGTTAGATAATGGCATCCACAACTCCTAGCCGGGGCTGGTAGGCGAACTGGAGGGGATCAAAGTGTGGCCTGACCATGGGTCTGAGCTTGCTCGAGGACGAGTTTCTCCAGGGTCTTCATGATGTTGGACGTCAGTTCCACCGGCCTGTAGTCCTTGTAGCCACTGGGATGTGGCATCTCCGGCACAGGAACGAAGCAGGATGTCTTCCAGAGCTCAGGGACCCTCTGAAGACTCAGGCTCATATTGAAAACATGGTGAAGCACTACACAGATCTGGGGGACACAGGCTTTGAAGACCTTGGGGCTGACTGATAATTTCACTGCCCTTTGTTCTGAAGACATTCTGATCATTTCCATTGCTAGGAAACATCCTTAATTAATGGGAAATGTGTAAATTTTACTGATATATCATTTTAGCTCGTCTAGAGGGGAGCAAATGTAAAAAATTCCGTCTAACCAGTGGAAAAGGGGCTTGAGACCAGGGAGAGTTGTTTCTCATCTGTTGTTAAACAACATTATGCAATTTTCTTGACCTTAAAGCAGCAGCTTGATTAAAGTGAGTCTGATGTTTGAGTGTGAACATGTCAAAAATAGTTTCACATGTGGCTGCAGGGGGCGCTGTTCTTCAGTAACAGTTACATAGTGTTGCTAACCCTAACCCTGATGAAAAAGAAATGTAATCGGGCGTTTAACCAGAAACTTTATCATAAACAGAGGTGTCAAAAGTATTCCCATTCATTACTCAAGTAGAAGTATAGATACCAGGGTTTAAAAATACCTCTGTAGAAGTTGAAGTATCAACTCAAGCTTTTTACTTTAGTAAAAGTGTAAAAGTACTGGTTTCAAAACTACTTAAAGTATAAAAGTAAAAGTAATGTAAATTTTTTTATGTAAATACATTAAAGTACCATATGTGTACTACTGAGCATTAACATGCGTTTCATGGAGCGGGACACATGATAACTAGTTGCCAATAAGTATTGTAATAGTGCAAAAAGAAAAACTTCAGTGGAATGTTATCAATAACCTTTATTGGAAGAGACCTTTGGACTAAATCCTGTATGTACAACAACACTACCGATAGGCTTTGTTCAGCCGCAAAAGCAGCAGGTTCTCAAAGTTATTTGAGCCTATGCATGCTCCACCTGGCCTGAAGATGAGCCCTGCAACACTAAACAGTCTTTCACAGGCTGCTGAGGCCCTGCCCCTTGTACACACCGCCCGTCGCTGCTACCGATTGGATGGTTTAGTGAAATCATGTGCAAAATAAACAGTTTTTACTGGAATGAAATGCAGAATGTGATAAAATTATAAATGTTTACATTTTAAGACTAAGTGAGCTGATGGAGCAACCACCACCGTCTGAATCTATGAATATCTTTCCAACTTAACTGCTTTTCTTCACAACATAGCAAGTTGAAATGCACTGCAGTTCAACAGATATCACATGTGCACGTGAGTAAAGCAAAGTATAACAGAACAAACACCAAGTAATTACAGAAAGAGAAGCAGTAAATCAGGCTCAATGGTTAAGATGGTCAAGTCAGGTGAGAATGCAATCATGGAATATGTACATGTTTCTCTCTTGTGAGCTCACCTTTAGAGATCTGCTACTTTTCCAGTTACACTCGTTAAGTTTTCCAGTTTATCTCGCTGGCCTAAATTAGTGTATAGATTTTACAAGAGTGTTTAAATTTGCAAAGGATCTGAGGTGTTCTGCTAATTGTGTGTAATGTTTTGAAAAAACGGTCCCTGTTTAAAAAATCGTGCTTAAGTAATCGAGAAAAAATGTAAATTAATAGTTAAATTAGGCTCTGGAATGTTCAAGAACCCCAGCGCAGAACCAGAACAAGCAGAACAACCAGAACAAGTCAAAGGGAGAGTTCATGGGGCGTTTATTTAACAAGAGACTGGATGTAAGGAATGGCTGCTGATTGCTCTGCGAGGTCGTCAACAAGGAGGGAAGGCAGGAGGCTCGACAGGGGAATCACACGGTGAGTACAGGTTCAAATAGGATGGGGAAAAAACTACTCTAAATAAGATAATATACGATAAGATACATTTATTGTCCCACACACATGCACACACACATGACATGCAGGGGGGGGAATTTGTTTTTCTGCTATGACCCATCTGGTGTACACAGGAGGACACACAGAGCAGTGGGCAGCCATGCACGGCGCCCCGAGGAGCAGGTGTTAGGGGAGTAAGGTGCCTTGCTCAGGGGCACTTAGACAGTGGGGTCGGGTAGGCATTTTGAAAGTGGGGAACAGATCCAGGTGTTGTCCGTCCTGGTATGTTGTTTTTACTGTCACTCCGTGGATTCGACCCATAGACCACCGTCGAATTTTCTACCCACAGTCCAACTTTCTGCCACTAGTTCAGAGCGGCTGAGAACGAGAAACTACCACTGTTGTTGAGCAGCAGAGGAGCTGCAGGTGCGGTGGCGAGCCTTCCCTGACGCAGCCTCTGCCGTGTCACACCTGCGGAGGGAAGAGAGACAGGGAAGGGGGAGAGAAGCTGGGGGGAAACAGAGGAGCAGTGACACAACTTGGATTCAAAAAAATGTTTGTTAAAAAATAAAAAAGTTTAGTTCTGTTTAGTTGCACTTGCATATAAAACTTTGAATTTTTGGCTTTTTTTAACCTAATTAGTCACTTGATTCTTGTTGTTCTGGGTTTGTTCCCTCATGGTTGATGCACTTATTGTGAGTCGCTTTGGATGAAAGCGTCAGCTCAATGAAATGTAATGACGCCGTTTGGAGTGCAATATGAATGTCAGGGCTTCTGGATACTTGGATGACACCACAGGAGCTGGATGGAGGCATGTTGTGTTTTTATTCTGTTGGTTTTTTACATCTGGGCATCGATGCCACATTATTTTGTGTAATAGAAGTGAGAGTTATTTAGTAAAAATGTATCAAGAAACCTTTTAGGAATGTTTCTGATGGAAGGAGACAAACTAACACACACACACACGCACACAAACACACAAACGCATTGATGAGTTGCAATGACAGAAACTTAATCAAAGTTCGTCAGCCTCATGTCAGTGTAACAGAGTTAAGAATGCACTGTATTTATTTTATTTATAATTTGTATTTGTGAATTTTATTAAGTTATTATTTTATTTTGATAGTGCTACTTGTGGAGGTGATGTTGTTGTGTACCACCTTTTGTGCTCCCCGAAAGTTTGTTACTTCCTGTTGGCCCTTCCCTCCCTCAGTTTAGTTTTTCATCACTGAGGACTTTTGTATGGAAAAAAGGAGGTTTTAACAGCAAACCTATGTTGGTGTCTGCAGGTGTCTGCAGTTTCTGTAGGTGAATAAAGACCCAAAAACCAAGTCCTGAGTCACATTTCTACATCCGTTACATCAGGTCGCCCTGTAGTCACGCCCATTCTTTCCCAAAGAAGATATTAATTTTGCCAAAATTGTGATTGTTGGAGAACTGTTAGAAAGTGGAAATTATATTTTCTTTAAATTTACTATTTGATGTCAGACACGTGAAAAAACATAAATTTTATACCTGATTCATTGATTCATTGGAAAAATGATAATTTAATATAAGAAAAGTTGATTTAGAAACCAATCAAACATTGTGATGTTCTAATGGGAATTATCGACTTTAAAGTTACAGGCTGTGAATATTGTCCCGATGATAATCAGAGAAACAATCATCTGATCCACATGAATTCAAATAAATGGATCAAACACAGTAGATCACTGATATGTTAACTTCTTTTATTCATTGAGTTATTGATTCTCAAAACAATTCATACTTTTGTACAATTTATCAGTGCATTGCTCACCACAACAGCTCAGAAGAGAACAAACGGAGCAACAGGGCTACTCTTTCTGTGTCAGGTGAGATATCCAGAGTCATTGTCACTGCTTGGAGGTTCACCCACAGACATGTGGAGATACAGGCCAAAGAGAAACACAAGTAAAGCACTTCACATTAAATGGGACAGTAGAAACATGAAGCTTATTTTCCACATCATGTCTACAGCCGAACAAATCCAGGTTTCTTCTTCTAAATAAATCTGACGTTCAGTCTCCACAGTCAAAGCTGAAAAACCTGATCTCAGTTCCTTACGTCGACCTTTCACACAGACAGAAAGTCAATCACATCATTCACTCACTTAACTTTAGCTTTTTGTTCGACACAGACATTATAAAAACATCGGAGGAGCAGTTTACTCAATTATATATGATGAAAATATACATTTGTACTACATGTACCAACTTATAAAATAATCATGATTGATTTCTTATTAATAATATAGACATTATTAATTGTTATTTTAATTTATATATACTACATACTGAACATAAAAAATAAAATAATTTTATAAAAGATTTAGATTTTTGCTATTTTAATGGATTAATACTACATATACTGAATTATTTAATTTGATTATGAATTGATTCCTAATGGAAGTATCGTTTTATCCATTTATACTTTAAAAGTACATATACAGAATTATAAAATAATGATGAATTGATTCCTAATCAACATTGAATATATATATAGGGGAGAGCGGGGTAATGTGGGACATCGTGTGATGTGAATCACCCCCTGTATCTAGGCAACGGAACACATTTGTGGTCATGTGACCATTATGTTTTCAAGCCCCTCCCATTCCCCCCTTGCCATGAAGGAGAATTTGGTGCAGGTGCTGTGGAAAGTATGTTTTTTCACAAAAATGTGTTTTTTGCATGTAAAAGTAAATTTTCTTGCTTGGAACTTAATCAACTGTTGTGTCAAAACAAATTGATTCAGGTAGAACATTTTTTATCATACATGTTGGTGAACTTCCAAAATATGTGATTGATGCTAGCTGAAGATTAGCCTGAATTGATAAACGTTGTTTTTCTAAAATTGTGGCTTCGGGGTAGAGTGGGACAAATGCTGTGGCGTAAAGTGGGACAGGTTCTCACTTTACCCCACCATGAAGCACAAGTTAAGTTTAGTCTTAAATATATTTTAGTGTTATATTACATTATATATGTTTTATTTTTAATGTCATAAACATTGTAGAAAAGCCAAGAAACTATACACCAGGAAGACAACCTGGGGCCAAACACCCCTCGCAGAGATGGAGAGTGCAGCCGCTGAGGTCATGCAAGGAAAGGAGTCCTTAAGAAAAGCTGGAACGGATAGAAATATTGACAAGACAACCCTCAAAAGATTCATAAAGAAAAAAGATAAAGGGGAAGTTAAATCAGTAGCCTGGGGTGCAGTAGCTGAGGTAAAGAGAATATTCACAGATGAGCTGGAGGAGGAGCCAAACACTTGAAACAACTAGCTGACCAGTTCCATGGCCTTGCTCAGTTAAGTGGCGTGAACTGGCATTTGAATATGCAGAGAAAAACAATATCCCTGTCCCTGCCAATTGGACAGAGAAACAATGTGCAGGTAAGCAAGAGATCACATGAATCATAATAATCATAAATGTGATTAATTGATCAATCCCCATGATTCTGTTACTAGTCCGATATTAGTGGTTGTCAATCTAGCTGTCGGGATTTTAACTATTACAACATGTGTATTTATGGTAGTTTTAAAGTGGAAAAAGTAAGTGGACCACTTTACCCCGTAGCTGGGGTAAAGTGGGACACAAGACCACTTTTTTAAAAACAATTATATTTTCACTGCCCTTTGTTCTGAAGACATTCTGATCATTTCCATTGCTAGAAAACCTCCTGAATTAATGGGAAATGTGTAAATTTTAATGATATATCAGTGTAGCTCGCCTAGAGGGGAGCAAATGTAAAAAATGTCCCACATTACCCCGCTCTCCCCTATATATTTTAAATTTTCTTTAATAAATGCTACTTCAGATGTAAAGATTAATAATGAATTGTCTCCTTATTAAGGATGAAGATATAATGCTTTGCTAATTTAATAGATGCTTCACTACATAAACTGAGTTTCATAAAGTATTAAGGAAGGATTCCTAATTAATTATGTAAATATTCTTTCCTGAGCAGCACACAGACTCAGAGCCACAGTGAGAGCCTCCAGGACGTCCATACCAGTGGCCGGCACTCTGACTCTGACCTGTTCTGTTGAGGAGTCTGCCGGTTGGAGTTACGACTGGTATACACGTTCCACAGACGGTGATGAAACGGTGTGCAAAACTCTCTCAGCATCTCACAGGGAGGCAGCTACTGGTGCAGGGGAAGAAGGACTCACTCAGATTTCTTCTCAGAGAAGAGTCACGTGCATCAAATCAACAGAACCTGTGAGTAGCAGGCTTTCATGACTGGCTACGATGAAAACAGAACCAATCAGCAGCAATATTAACCAGTTCTCTCTGTTGGTTTTATATTTTTGTTTGAATGTTCAGTGTCCAACAGACGCTTTGTCGTGCTGCAACACAACTGCACTCGGATATTCAGCGGTGAGACGATCTCTGTCGGGTGTGAGATCCAGGGAAGAAGAGACACCCAGTGGGAATATGAATGGAGGACAACAAGCTCCCACCAACCAGACACTGGTCCAAACATAGCTCCCACACACAGTGAATACAGGCTGGGCACTGCCTCTGTTTTCCACAGTGGAGAGTACTGGTGTAAGGCCAGAGCGGACTTGTATTCCTCAACAGAGTGGAGTGACGCTTTCCAGCTCAGAGTAACACGCACGTCCAATCACCTTCCAATACCTCCACCGAGGACGTTACATCTTCACCTCTTTCTCTTTGTTGTTCTTGGCAGGATTACGTAAAAACTACTAAACCAATTTCCGCCCAATCCCCAGAAAGCATCTTGGTGTGAAACTAAATTGGTCCACATGTATATCATCTAATGTGGCCCAACTACCTTAAAACCAACCTGGGTCTTTTCTGGCACACATTAGGTGCTGTAGGCAAGGTGTGATCTGGATGTTGACCTCAAGTGGTCCATGAATGGGGAACATGGCTCAAACAGCACATCACACCAGGGCCACCTTCGGCCCTTATGGTTGACACCCGGTATTGCTACGGTTCATCTGCGGCCCGGCTCTGGCAGACAGCAGTGGACTGCCCAAGTGCCATCACTCCATGAGGTGTGTGGGCTGGATGCCAGTGTCACAGTATGGGCCACATCTGGGCCTGAAGCATTGAGCTATGTGGGGATCAATGAACCTTTTACATGTTGAGATTCATCATTAGACCTTTTTTGTTTTATATATTCTACGATCAGAACTTGGTCCTCTACTGAGGGGATTCTGCTTAATTTTCTCTCATGCACTTTGAAAGCCGATAAACCCAGGCCCAGGCTGACTGCCGATAACACAACCATCACAGGAAAGGGAAGCGTAGCACTGATCTGCTCTGTGGATAACGTGGATAAGTGGAGATACGACTGGTTCAGAAGAACCTCAGCCTCCTCTGCAGCTAAGAACATAAGATATAATGAAACAGATGATGAAATCAGCATCTTAGAGGAAGGCATCTACAACTGCAGAGGAAGGAGAGGAGACACACCTTTCCTCACAGAGGACAGCAACCTAGTCACAATAGAGAACAGAGGTAAGAGTCAGTTTAGAAATCTAGTTGCCTCCCATGTGGAGGTTATATTTTGTCACTGTACATTTCTTTCTTCATTTGTTTGTCAGCAGGATTACGCAAAAACTACTGGATGGATTTCCACGAAACTTGGGACAAAACCAATGAAATTTAGATGGAATCCAAACATCCAGACTTTCTTTAACACAATGTAACTTTTACTGAGCAACAGCACCCTCTGCAGCCACACGTGCTATTTTTTAATAACTTGTGAGTTTTTTTAACTGATCTCAGTTCAGCTTCACAGTTCAACTGCAGCTGGTTGTGACAGTTTGTGACTCTCAGTCAGTTCTTCTCACAGGAGATGGATCCACCAGTGTTGTGCAAGTTCACACCTCTCATGAACTAGTTCAAAGTTCAGTTCATACAAGTAGACATGAATAGTTCACGTTCATAGTTCACCATTTAAATTCTGAACTAGTTCCTAATTCAGTTCATTTCATAGTTTTAAGGTGGAAAGTTAGAATGAAAGACTTAACTTGTTAAAGAAAACCGTATCCATCAATACCCCTTGCCTTTACTGTCGGAATGTTTATCAGACAGTGTGTAAAAATCCGTCAGATAATAATAAGGTACATCGGATGTAGTTGCTGAGTCTGCGTCTCTTGCCATATGTATATGAGACCGAGAGCTGTTGTGTTGCAGGTATGGCCTGCCCCTTTAAGGAAAGTTTGTAGTGTGGGACGTAGTGCACCTGGGTATTGAGGGAAAAGACGCTAAAACTTCCTATTTCATACATTTTCCACAAATAGTCCAACAAAGTTCTGTGTTTAATTTATTTCAAAGTAGGCCGACACTTGCCTGTGTATTTTGTTTGTTTGTTAGTTTGTTGCTTGTCTGTTTGAGTAGCTGGCTGAAAGCAAAGAAGTAGTAGGCTTACCTTTGTAATAGAATAATAAATTACATTTCACAGCAATGACAATTATCAATTCTGGTTGTATAATTCTTACCCAGCTGCGGCTGGGGGCAACTTGCTTGTACCACTCAAAGATCCAAGCAAGCGCACATGAACAGTGAACTCACAATGCTTTTATACAAGTCAAACACCTCCTCACACAGATGCAGAATGTTAATCCAATCAGATCTCTGCTTTGTTGTAATCAGGCTTACATTTGGTCACCTTCAATCTGAATGAGGACCCCTTTGAAAGTTACAATGCAATAGCATCAGGCATCTGCTTAAGACTGAAACATGCTTCTGCGACTGCGTCTGCGTCTTTTCACGCCGCTGTGGCGCAAGACTCGTTGTCATTCATGCTTCCCCAACCGTTGCGCGTCTTACAAAGCAATTCCGCGCCAGAACACTAGGCGGAGTAATGCTTTTTGTCGAAGACGACCTGAGAGACGCCTTCTTTGTGGGTGTGGCAATCGTTGTTGACTGTTTATTTACCTTCTACCAGTCGTGTTCTCCATTACAAACACACGGTGAACCATGGCAGAGAGTGTATTCACGATTCCAACCGAACAACAATTGATTGAGATGGAGCTGCTGGACATTGAAGAGCAACTTCTTATAATTAGTCATCAGGAAAAGCGACTGGAGAGGAGACGGAGGCGTAGGTGGTCTGTACGGCCATTAAATCAACCGAGGGGTTGTTAAGGTGCTCATATTTTCGGACCTCTTCCGACAGGAGTTCTTCCCGGTTGTCCATTCTTCTTTTTAAAATCTTCCGTTGTTTCTGCCTGTATTATGGGGCATGAAACCAGAAATGCAGCTCCAGAAGGGATGTAGAGCAGACCAATCACAGCCTTGCGGGCTGAGTGAGCTTGCGGAGCTTTGCCGTAAATTTTAGAAAAGTGGGCCGACGCCCGTCAGCACGTAAGAAGGGATACATAAGCAAGTAAGGGACCCGGAAGGGCTCTTGCGCTTACGGGCCCGTGAAAACGCAGAAGCATGTTTCAGGCTTTAGACTTCAAGTTTCTCTTAGACCCCCTCTCTGCTGGATGACCCATAAAAGAGTCTAGGTGTGAAAACCTTTTGTCTCAGCAGAGGCACAGAGGAATCTCCAACGAATACACATCTGAGTCTCCTAAGCTGACCCCCACATGTTTACAGTCTTAGAACACACAGGAACACATCTCAGAATAATATTCTCCATCTATACTTATCATTCCTTCATTCAACTTAACTAAATATAAAATCTGCCATCACACCTTTTATTGGTAACCTAACTGTTACGGTTTATTGTTTCTGAAATAAGAGGCCTGACTGCTATGTTCACAGCAAACTTGAAAAAAAGAAAATATTAAGCCATGGTTTAATTGCACTATAGGCTGAGTCCTTGTTTACCTGACATGTGCACTTTATTATTTTATTTTGTAACCCTAACCATAACCCTTTTCAGAGTGTGGGGAATGTTCAATAAGGAGAGACCAAAGAACTGTGACTCGTTGTTCTGGCTCCTCAAAGAGCCGGTGGTTCATGGGGCTTCTTTTTTGGAGGAGTTTTTTGTGTTGTCTCTGTATTTATTTTTAAAACAACGTTTTTTTCTAACAAATCAAAAGGGTTTGAAAAATATTAAAAGATTTTTCTTTTAATATTAATATCTCTCTCTCTCTCTCTCTCTCTCTCTCTCTCTCTCTCTCTCTCTCTCTCTCTCTCTCTCTCTCTCTATCTCTCTCTCACAGCGTGCTAGGCACTAACTTGGCTGGGGCAGGATGTTGCTATGTAGCAATGAAACTCTCAGCCAGTCGGAATAGACAACTAGAGTGTCTATTACGACCCATCTTTCAAACTCCACATTTCTGCTAGCCACTCTCCTTGACCCTACATATAAGGCCCACTGTTTCCCAAAGAGTGTTGATGTGGAGACCCTGAAGAACACATAAGTCAATCGGATGGAGCACTGTGGTCCTGTCAGTCTTCTCATTTCTGCAGAAAAAGAAATCGGCTACTCCAATAAGGACACATGCACCATCAGGTGATGTGGAAGCCTCCCTGACAGAAGGGGACATCAGCCTTATGTTAAGTAAAATCCAAAGAGTTTAAAAGTCGCATGAAGTCCATGGCCTTGCAGTCCGAGGTGTCATCAATATGCATATTAAAATCACCAGTTATGCTTATCCTGTCATGGTAAATTACACAGAGTGACAGCAGCTCAGACATGTCTGGTAAGAATGAAGCTACGGGTTTCAGAGGGCGATAAATACAGATAAAAAACAACTGGATTTTGACTTTCCAATCTAAAAGCTTGATATTCAAAAGATAAAAAGGTACTTAGACTTTGACACTTGCATTTAAAAGTGTTAAAAAAGATATAGCTGCTAGAGCTCCCCCTTTCTTTCCCTCACATATTGTGTGTATATAGCTAAAGGTTAAAGAGCTCCTCCATCTGAATTCAGCCATGTTTCAGTCAGGAAAACAAAATCAAGCTTATGTTCACTGATAAAATCATAGATGATGAAAGTTTTATTAGTAATTGCACAGCTGTATGAAAGAGCCATTTTTACCTTCTGTACATGTCTAAGCTTTTCAACTGGGCTATGATTTTTCATTTGCACGTTTATTAGGCTAGACCACTTCCTCGACTGTCTATTTGCTTTTTAGAATAGACATTTCGGTTTACCATCTACCAACATTAAATTTGTCATCACCTTTATACATTACTGATTCCCAAAATATATTCCTCTTTACTGACAATTGTTTTGTCATGAAAAGCAAGGATTATGGAGAGATACTGATCCTTTCATGAGCTCTTCCCTGGTGAAATATAAAATCAAAGTTGCTGAATACTTGATATTTTCCTGTGGGAGAGTAGGATTTAAAGTAAGCTTAAAAGCCCTGTTAAAACAGGGCTACAAAATGATTTTGCATGGGATCCTTTAGGTCTGTGATGGCACAGCCTGATACCCACTGCAACAACTAGTGACAGATCAAAAGAGAATGCATTTTATATTCAACTTTTTGTTCTCCCCACTTGGTGTTGAGGCAGAAGATGAAGCACCACCTTTGTGAGCACTAGAACCATACTTGTAAGCGGGCCACACTGAGCAGGCCCGAGCACATGCAAGTCTTGCATCGTTTGGCCTTAAAAAAATAAACAAGACATAAATCATCCTTTGATCTTTGAACACTGACACTGCAGGAGTGGTTTGTCAAACTAGCCCCCAGAACATCATGTTTTAATGGCGTGTAATGAAACTTTGACGCCACGCCAAGGTCACACCGTGTAATGAAAAAAATGTTTTTTAATAACTTTTATCTCCATCTTGTTGTGATGACACTGATCTCAATTTGAAGTTGATCTGATGAAATCCCTGGTGCAAGTATATAAAAGTAAAAATGTGGAATGTGGCCAAAATGGCAACTAAATGCAAAATAGCAGGCTTCCTGTTGCGTTTTTCCAATTGCATCTAGAGATTATGTTTTTTTGTCTGGTCATGATACACCTGTGTATCATTTTTTGTAAAGATCCTTCCATCTGAACACATTCCGGAGGTCTCGGGGGGCACCATTGAGACATTTTGCGACGCTCATTGAAAATTCCTCCAGAACACTCACATTTTCACCACTTTCTAACTTTCTGCAAATTTAGGTAAGAATTTAAGCATGTTAAACCAGTCAAAAAGCCAATTCATTTGCCTGAATAATAACAATCATTAGAATTTCAATAGGGCCTCCCTCTGTCAGTGCTCGGACCCTAATAATACAAAACACAAAATAGATGAGTCCTCTCATAGCCCCTGTGGAATCTTCTGTGACCCTCAAAGTACAAGTAGAGAGCGTACTCATTCAGTCCACTGTTATACACGATATTGAAGGCCACAGACACCTGAAGGGAGAAGAGGAAGAAGTCAAATTTGAAAAGATCGACATTAGAAAATCCCAGTCACATTCCTGGAGAAATAGTGCACATGTTACCAGGGTCGGTCAGGATACGAATGTGGAGTTTGAAAAATGACATGTCCCCTTCTCACTGCAGTTTTTGGTCAGATCCCAACACAATATACAGAAAATTCAACTTAGAAATTTAAAAATCCCTGCATCCACTAATCTGTAACTTACAACTCTATGTAATTAAACTTGTTCACGTTTCCAACAAATCTCCAACCCAAAATTGAATTAATTATTTATCATTAATGTGGCATATGATGGCACCTGTTGAATTGACTTTTGAGTTTGATATGTGTGTAAGGAAGTCTCTGATCATAGCTAAACATTAAACATTAACTTGTTCAAGATCACTAGATTGTCGTTTAACAAAAAAGACAAAAACACTACTTCCACAAAAAACACCACGCCATTTCTCAATGCCATCAAACTATTTCCTTTGGTGCAAAGAAGAAGCCAGCCAGCCTGTTACCACCAAGATAGCACACCAGGTGGAGGCTGACGCAAAGGCCCGATTCACAGCCAGGGGAGAGAACCCTGTGGACCGGCGACACATGAGGTGCAGTTTGAAGAGGGGCGCAGGAGACCGAGCGTCTCAGCAATAAACTACTGGAGGTGTTCATGGTTGCCACAGACACCATAAATATGCCAATCCTGGACAAGGAGTGGACTAGGGACATCTGCAGCACACGGACCACACACATGTCCTCTATCCAGGTAGGTCTGCTTCAGCTCTGACAGTTTGAATTAGATAATAAACTTTCATCTCGTCAGAGAACTACACTCTTTCGTCCCGTCTTCACGGCATCCAGGATCCACCTGATGTCCCACTCTATACCAGGCCAGGGGACCATGGCTGAAGCACCTCTGCCAGTCAATCTCTATGCCCGGGGGTCGATGTTGGTGGATGCATTCCACCTGCATCTCAACAGGTTCATCCTAGGTGAGAAGTCGGATCAAACGCAGCAAAAACGTGTTTTTCTGCCTCTCATGCTCGACATCCTATAATTTAATTTTCCTGTTCCAGGGATCAGCATGCATGATCTTCCTGTTGGAGGGGCTGACCCGGTGAACCAAGGATAATTTTGGGGCAATAGTGGCAGTGGCTATAGTGTTCAGTCAGCGACGTAGATGAAATTGACAGATATTTGACAGGACGAAAATGAAAACAAGCGATGCTTCCGATACAAAAAAGACACAGTGTTCAAAAATCAAGTTGAAAAGAAAGTATGACGAAGCTAATCTTGCACTTGGGTTCGCAGTGAATGTGGTAGGAGAAGAAGAGAAACCAGGGTGTATTATATGTCTGAAAACTCTGGCAGCTGACAGTATGAGACCCAACAAATTAGGAAGCAACCATGGCATTATTCAAAGTCGCACACAGACTTGCCCAATGCAAAAAACCACACACGATAGCAGAGGAAATCATTATCCCCCGCAGCTTTAGATATGGTGTCAACGATACCACACTTGGCTGTTACCTGACAGAACACGGACTGAAGTGGGAGAACTGTGAAGGTGTTTGCATGGATGAGCACAGACCATGGCAGGGAAAAGGAGGGGATAGCAGGCACTGATCAAGTTGGTCTCGCCAAATGTGCAATTGACACACTGTGTTATATACAGAGAAGCGCTAGTGTCAAAGCAGCTTAGTCCTGAACTACACAAGGTTTTGGCTGCTGTTGATAATGTGGTCAATTTCATCAAAACAAGATCACTGAAAGCATGGCTGTTCTCTGCACTTTGTGAGGAGATCGGAGCTCAACATTCAGCAGTGTAGCTTCACAGCAAAGCGCTCTCGCAAGGTAAATTGTTTGAGCTTGGAGAGGAAATTCATGTGTTTTTGTTGCAGGAGAGGATGCATGAACTTGCAAGAGAGTTCAGTGATGAACTATTTCTGAGGAAACTGGCCTACCTCAGCGATGTATTTGGAAAGCTGAATGAATTCAATCTTCAGCTTCAAGGCAGAGACAACCACCTTCCACACCTGGCTGACAAGATCAGTATATTCAGGCGAAAGCTTGAGATGTGGGTCAGGAGACTTAATCAAGGAAATACTAATTCCTTTGAGAATCTGAGTGAGTTGGCTGACACCAGTGATAGTGGAGCCACCACAGTGATTCCATGTATTAAGGAGCACATCTCTTCCCTGAGAGGATTCTTTCAAAAGTACTTCCCAAACAACAGCGCCCAGTATGACTGGTTGAGAGATCCATTCAATGCAGCACCACCTGCTGATTTCAGCTCTACTGAAGAGGACCAGTTCATTGAGATGACGTCTGACTCACCCTGGACTGAGGTTTACAGCACAGACATTGAGTGATTCTTGCTTGGTGTGGAGAGGGAGCAAGTTATCAAGCCTAACAGTGCAAAACAGTCTCATATCAGCCAATAATACAGTTGATAAGACTTGAGTTCTCACATAGTGACTTGCCCATCTTTCTTACCAAGTATCTACATGTGTTCTTTTTGTTTACAGTTTGAACTTTATCAACTTTGAAACAAATTGAATTCATTTGTTCTCTATTTTGGAAAAAGGACAGACTGATGGAGGCATGTAGTGACAAATGTCACAAAAAGTACTTAAATTAAGTTGAACTTCATTTGTATTTTTCTAGCAAAGTGATTGTTTTTTTAAAGCTCATTACGGAAAGAAATGTGCATGTTATGTTCATGTGTATGTTATGTCACTACTATATTTTCATCATTTTGTTGGAGCAGGGGCACGAAAAATATTCTCACTCCAAAGTGGGGCAGGACAGAAAAAGTTAGAGAACCACTTCTCTAACCTGAGGATAACCCCTGTCTCTCAGTCAAGGAAAGGTGTTTTCTCACACAACTTACAGTCATTGGTAGCTCGAACTGTCTTACAATGTTACGTGTCTAAACGTCGACATGTTCACTGATATTTTAGAAAACTAAGTTACTAACATAACCAATCCTCCTAACTCTGGAATTAAACACAAAACTGATGACAAAAAAAAAGGTACACAGCCTGCAATGCTTTATTGCCTGGACAAACTGTGTACACAGGAAGAGTTTAACATGGTTGAATTCTGTAAAGGGTATTAGGTTTCGATAGCACCTGAAGCCAGCAACAAAAATGAAACTCATAGGGTAAATGTAATTTGCTTGGTAAACAATGCTTTCTGTCATCTGTCAAACTAGCCCCCACAAATTCTGCGGTGCGCAATTTCTTCAAACATTACGTTACGGGCGAGTAGGTTAAATGGGACATCACTTTTGTAGATGCAGGAAGGAAATATTGAGGTACCAAAATAATCAACTAATTGATATTTGATTCACTCTGTGAATAAATAAGACATTTTAATGAAGAAAAATCTGTCATTAAGAAACTACCTGTCAATGACCTGCACCAGCAGTCCTATAGGGAGGCAGGTAGGATCAATGTATTGTCTTTTCTTTACTTTTGGTTGAAATAAGTAAATCAGTTGAGATTATAGGTAGTTTTGGCTGTGCTCTTCATGAAGCTTTTTCGACCTAATTTATAAAATGAATCACTTTTGTTTTGGACTGCAAATCTGCTTTGGCACTGGTCATCTTTGGGAGTGGGAAAAGAGGGGAGCCAAACTTATTTGTTAAATGCAGGTTTCTCCTTGGCCAGGCGTAAGACCCTACCATGAAGCATTTTGTTGAGTGCACAATGCATTAACCTTAACATAGTTAACACTATTTGATCTCTCCTATTTCCACCCTTTACTGTATTAACTTTAACACTCTTCTAAATATTATATAAAAGCCTCTCTCTCTCATCTCTGCTTAACTATGTTTCCTGAACACACACTACAACCAGTTTCACAGCCATATCATAATAAATAAATTGTAACAATATTAAAATGTTTGAAATCCTGGCCCTTTGCCAACAAGCTCAGATCAGAGATCCTGAAAATGCTGTTCTCCCCTCCATTTTACAAGTCCTTACCTTTGTAACTGGGGCATGATCACAGATCGTCTGTTAGTCAAGCATGCTCCAGAGACAGATGTCTTCTGCCACCACAAGTTTGTTAAAAAAAACTATGCAACTTGGACATTGTAGCCAATACATGACTATTTTCTACCCCTTAAATGGAGATACAGCGGAACAAGGAAGTCCCAATTTGCAATTTATATACTAAGTATACCATGTACTTACAAAATAATGGTTCACACAGGTGACAACAACAACACCATCCCTCTTAAGTAATTTTGGTATAATGTATTTAATAGATGAAACTGTTTGGATACACACACAAAGATATAATGTATAATGATATAATCAAAATGGAAGTCCATGCTCTAGTATAAGGACAGGAAAGAAAGAAGCTTTCCTCTATGACATCTTCATAGGAGTACACTCAATAGGCTTTGATTAATTCATTTGCAGTGCTTTTTCAAACTATCAAGGGTGATAAGGGGATAATTATTTTAAGATTTGCTGTATGCTTTATCATCCAGTAGACATTCAATTCAAAAGACGTTGTATTCAATACCTGGGAAGAAAGAGGTGTTCAAAATAATTAAATGAGATTTAAACATTACATTCATTGCAGATAACTTAATATACCCGCCCCGCCTATTTAATTAATTAATTAATTTTAAATTGTACAGAAGATATATATAATATCTATTAGGGGCACAGCCGAATCTGACCTAATTTTCTGAGATATCTTTCTCAACTTTACTGATTATTTCTCGCCATAATCTAATCAATTGTATTGGATAAATATGTATTATTATTATTATTATTATAGTTGTTTATTGTTGTGTAGCTTTATTCTCCAGCCTGCTTTCTCTAATACCGCTTAAATAATTCATGCTGAATACATTGTGCTTGGAAACTGCATTACAAGTGCATAGGCTGATGAATTTTTGACTAATCATTATCTTGATCCCATTCTGACACGGGGTCATC
This sequence comes from Pleuronectes platessa, assembly GCF_947347685.1. NCBI lineage: Eukaryota > Metazoa > Chordata > Actinopteri > Pleuronectiformes > Pleuronectidae > Pleuronectes > Pleuronectes platessa. Next base: position 12,759,201 of record NC_070649.1, on the reverse strand, counting down.
ATCAAATAACGAGGGCAGATAATTTTTATGAATAATACAGAGCTCTGCATATTTCATTTTGTAATTTAATTCAGTGTAGTATTGATACACAGCACAGAAATCAGTTTCAGCATAACGCTTGAGATCTAATCAAATATTTGTTTTCAAATGTAAATACATATGTTGTCAGACATGCCAATCCCATAGTAAATTCATACTTACCTGCTGTCTCACCACGGTAAAAGTAGTTCATATTACTAAATCACTAGATCAATAGTTAGAGGGTGGAACCATTCTACTGTGCTGTTTTTAACCGAGTCTTTAGCTTCGGTACACCAGTTACCCTACCGTGTTCACGGAAGCCAACCCTGTTGTTAATGTTTTTCCACAGTAAAAGCCTTGAATAATCATATGATATGTGTATGTGTTTTAGTTACAGCGAGTATTCACTATAAACAAAGCATTGAATCAACAGGAGCCCACGTATATTTTATTTATCCCTTTTCCATAAGTTAATTTGTACAGAAAGACAGTCAACTCTTGAATCGTCTGTGGCAGAGGAACTTCCGGTGATAGTGAAGCTGACTTGACACACGGGGGGCAGCAACACGACTGTAGCTCTCAAACGGAGATTTTTGTTTTGAGATCAACGCAAAATATAGTAAGATGGCTTGGAAGATAAGACACGTCCGACAGAAGCTTCACCAGGAGGCAGTGAAGCTGGACCGGTCTTGCAGTCTCGAGGCGCCCAGCGACTCTGTGTTGTCTCCGAATGTCCGGGACAAACACCGCATGATGCATCCACGTCCAGAGAGCAACCGGAGGGACAATCAGGTCTGTTCTAAGATTGTTACACCTAACTGACTTTAATAGTTGTGAACCGAGAACAAGTGCCGAGCATGGGTCGTTAGTCAGTAAGTTACCAGCCGATGTTCCAGTTTAACGTGAACTTTGTTTTCTCGTTAGCTTTTCGAAGTAATAGCCAGCGCCATAGTATCGCAGATTTGACATATTTATGAAAAACAAGGCTTGCAAAAGCCCACGTTAAAATGCCACAGCCATACAGAACTATAAACTGTTTGCAAGACACGTCAACATGTGCGTGTAAGCAGTCGTTTGTGAAGACTGAATACCCGGTCGAGGCAGCCATTGCTTTAAATTTGAGGGCTGTCTATTTGAGGTGTTACGGTAGGGTGCATGGGACGCCTAAAAAGGAGAAAGAAAATACCTTTACACGTCCCTTCTTTAAAACGTTTAATGAAGAAATAAAAAAAACACTTCAATTGGAAACACTATAATGACACTAATGATCCAAATGAGATATTATACAGTAAATTAATGACAAACAATATTACTCGCATTGTTAAATTTGTCAAATTTGAAAAATAATCTATAATGTTACAAAATTATTCATTGATTGTTTTTTAAGATGAACTTACTCATGTTAAGTGTCATAATATGGCTTCGACAACGTGTCAAGGCTTCCCTGGCCAATTTTGAGGTGGACATGCGGAGTGAAGTGCAGTGGAGATAGCATCCTCCGTACTCCTGTTCTGGTTATGGCGAATTGGAAGGGGTCCAGTGTGGGTGGTAAACAGGTTTTGAGGTGAGCCAGGACCATCCTCTCGAAGCACTTCATAATTGTGGGGGTGAGTGCAACAGGGCGGAAGGCGTTGAGGCTCGCTGCAGTCGAGTGTTTAGGCACCGGCACGATGGAGGTGGTTTTAAAGCACGTGGGGACAGCTGCTTGGGCCGTTGACAGATTGAATATGTCAGTCAAGACCTCAGCTAGCTGCCCCGCACAGGCCCTGAGCACGCTTCCGGGGATGCCATCAGGGCCAGCAGCCTTACGTGCATTGATCCTGCTCAGTGCAGCACACACGTCGATGGAGGAGAGTGTGAGGGGCTGGTGGTCTGTAGTGAGCACAGCCTTGATAGCCGCCTCCTGGTTGTCCCTATCGAAGCGAGCATAAAAGCTGTTAAGCTCGTCAGGGAATGAGGAATCGCTGTTTTAGGGGGTGGTGTTGGTGGGTTTGTAGTCAGTTAAAGCCTGGATGCCTTATCACATATGTCGGGGGTCGGATTTGTTCTTGAAGTGCTCCTCAATCCTTAGCGTGTGGCAGTGCTTGGCCTTTTTGATGCCCCTCTTCAGGTCAGCCCTGGATGAACTGTAGGCCTGATCATCACCTGATCTGAAAGCGATGTCTCTAGCCTTCAGCAGTAGGCGGACATCTTTGTTCATCCATAGCTTCCGGTTAGGGAATGTAGTGATACGTTTGAGGGTGGTGACACTGTTTATGTTGGTGTTGATGAAGTCCAGAACGGAAGAGGCATAGGAGTCGTTGTCTGAATGGGAGTCAGGTGTGGCCTGAATGGCAAACGCCCTCCAGTCTGTGTGTTCGAAGCGGAGCTGGAGTGCAGTGTCTGCTCCCACACTGCCCACACTTTAACTCTCCTCACTGTGGGTTTCCCACGTTTGATGAGTGGTGTGTATTTGGGGAGTAGGAACAAAGAGAGGTGATCAGACTGTCCTAGGTGGAGGAGGGGGACGGCTTTGTAAGCACCAGCCATGCTGGTGTACACATGGTCCAAAGTCTTGACTCCTCTCGTTGCACAGGAGACATGTTGGTGGAATTTAGGGAGTACAGTCTTCAGGCTGGAGTGGTTGAAGTCACCCGCAACAATAAAGGCTGTCTCCGGGTGTGACGTCTGACGTTTGCTAATGGCAGCATGTAGTTCTTTCATTGCCAGTTTAGCATTAGCATCAGGGGGGATATAGGCTGCAGTCACATCAGTAGATTTAAACTCTCTGGGCAGATAGAACAGTCTGCACTTAACCATGATATATTCCAGTTTAGGAGAGCAGTGACTCTCAATGATGACAGTGTCCATGCACCAAGCTTTGTTAACATAGATGCACAGGCCCCCACCTCTGGTCTTACCGGAGTCATCAGCTGTTCTAACCGCCCGGAGGAGGTAGCGCCCTGTGAAAATCATGATGTTGCAGTCCATAATCCATTTGTGTGTGGTGATCCGCAGCCGCAGCTCATCCATTTTGTTCGTCAGAGACTGAACATTGGCGAGGAAAAGGCTCGGTAGAGATAGCCAGTGAGGAGTTAGCTTTAGCTTATCCCTTAGCCCACCTCTCTTCGCCCGTCTTTGTTTACAATCTCGACGCCGCCTGTGAGCACTTCCGGTCGGCGCAGCCGGGTTGGTAGCCTCGGTTTCTCTGACGATCTCGGGAATGAGCCGTGAACCATCGAAAAAGTGGGTAGAAGAACAAGATCCGATGTCTAAAAGATCCTGTCGCCTGTAGACAGTATTCGCACGACTGTTCTGAGTGAACAGACTTGAAACGAGTAGGCAGATAATAACTATTTTGCTAAATCTGGGGAGACGCTGAGCCTCGCGTTTGTGCACGCGCCGCCATCTTGATAATGTGCTTCTAAGGAGTGGGGTACCAAACAAACCTTAGAGCAATGATTTGTAGAGCAATGATTTGTAGAGCAATGATTTGTAGAGCAATGATTTGTAGAGTGTCGGAATAATGGATTTTTTACCTGTAGGAAACAATGCACTGGAATACATGTATTAAAACTTGTTGTAGGCTATATATACACACACGATGAAAGACATTTCTATGCAATGACAAGGTAATTTCAGGATAGAATTCCATTATTGCACAACTATTTCAACTACTTATTCAACCTCAAGTTTTATTTTGAAGTTGCATTGAGTAAAGATGAAGTGTATTTTCATAATTTGCATATTCTAAAACCCCACAGCACCTGGCAGGGAGCCCCTTGCCGACTGGAATCTTTGCTGGCACTAAAATCACCCCAGAAGCTCTGGTACAAACCCTGAAGTTTGAGGACACTCCAGATACACCCATACTTGGCAGAGAAGGTAAGATGTTGGACGTTCATCAGATGGATTGGATCAGTCATTCCCAAAGTGTGGGCCGGGGCCCCCTGGTGGGCCGTGAGAGGTCATTAAAAAATGTATAAATAAAAAAAGTTTCCGATTAGTAAGTAAGAATTAAATTACCACAAAATAGTTATGATTTATTTAAAAAAACAAAAAATCATCACCGGTAAGGAAACAAAGCCATATTCAACATTATTCTCATTTTATCAGACATTTTATAGCAGGTGTCATTGTTTTTGCCATCCGTCACAATGCATCATTAGCGGAGAATCATAGGTGAGGGAAAACTTTGAGATGTGCTGGGTCGAGCAAGATGGAGCAGTGGCTGTCAGGGCGAAAAAGGCAAGCTGTTTATGACAAAGGGGATTAGAAAATCCAACTGAATCATTTAAAACTAAAAAGAGGACTCCCATAAAGAACTCAAGTGAGTACCTGTCACTGGCATTTACGAGTGCTGTGCTCAGAGGACAACCGGAGCCTGTGTGTGTGCTGTGCTCTGAGATGCTAGCTAACAAGGCCCCGAAACCATGTAAACTGCTGAGAAAGCAGCTAAACAACTGAACGTGATTTCTCTGTCGGAAAACCCTGAAGCCCAGCATTGATGAAATGGTTGACAATGTGTTGAAGCAGCCTCTGAGCAGAATACAATCATTATCCCTCCAAGGAAAAGCCTTTACCATGTTTCATGTCAACGGAATGAGAGAGGGCACGATAAGGAAGCTTGAGCTATGGTAAAGAAGAGTGGTCAAGAAAAAATACGAGTCTATAGACCTATAGCAGCATAACTAAGAGCAGGTCCAAGACAAGCCTGGACCAGGCCTAACTATAAGCTTTATCGTAAAGGAAGATTTTAAGCCTATTCTTAAATGTACAGATGGTGTCTGCGTCCCAAACTGAAAATGGGAGATGATTCCACCGGGGAGAGCTTGATAGCTAAAAGCTCTGGGGTCGGATTTATAAAGGATTGTGCAGGATTCCTACTAAAAGTGTGCGTACGCACAAAAGCCGGAAATGGCGTTGGCCAAAGCTAATTCCGATTTATAAAACCGTGCGTACGCACACCTGAACGCAATGTTCACAGTCCACTTGGAAACATTCCGCCCTCCACACGCCCACCGTCAACCATGAATGGTCAATGCAAAGCACGGCACGAACATTAAATGATGCCGCTGACCAATGGGTTTCCACCGTGAGTCCTGACGGAGGCACGGCATCAAGCGATGTGAAGAGGAAGTGAAACTTTATGACACTGACATCGAGGTGTTTGTTAGTGAGGTGGAGGTGAAGAGCGATTTTATGGAACAGCAGTGATGTCACTAATAAAGTAAAATACACTGACACTCTGTTGCTGCTGTGGATAACACAATATGTGAGATCAGAAATCGCTGAACCCTCTCTTCCTCCTCGTCCTTTCATTCGCATGCACAAGTTACGCAGATCCCCGCACCACTGTCACGGCAATATTTATTTATTTAGAGAATCGGACCGATTCCCCCACATCTGTGGATCCTTACCTCCACTGGGATATTTTTTGGAAAGTGTCTTCATTTCTTAAGTGATCTCCTGTGCGCTCCGTGCGCTCTGTGGTACGGTCACGTTCACTGCAGTGAAAAGAAGTACTGAAGATATTATAGAAGATATTATTAAAAACTATTAATGACTCTGCTCTGTAACTCCACTGTTAAATAGAATATGTAATTTGCTGTAAGTTATACACAGCATAAGGAATACACTCCCTCCCGCACCCTCCGCTCATCCTCTTCTGGACTGCTAACCATCCCCACGTCACGCCTCAGTACCATGGGTGCTCGAGCCTTCAGCTGCTCAGCACCCAGGCTCTGGAACTCCCTCCCCCCACACATAAGACAATCAGACTCCATCACATCATTCAAGTCTCATCTCAAAACTCACCTGTTCAAACTGGCATACTCTTTATAACTGGACCCTGTGCACTTCACTTGTTTTTATGTTGATGTTCTGTTTTAATGTTGTTTTTATCTTTAATGTTTTTATCTTTTATCCTTTACTATTGTATTGTAAGGTGACCTTGGGTGACTTGAAAGGCGCCTCCAAATAAAATGTATTATTATTATTATTAAGTTGTTTTATATATTTTTTAATTAAAAGGCTCGGGTGGAGCAGATATGTCGTGCGAGCAAAACTAAGATGTTGGTTTTAATGTAAATGATGAATTGGATCAATAATCTGCTTCAATTCAACACTTAATGTTTGCATCTCCACTTTCCCGTCTCCAAAACGTTCGTACGCATGGGTCAGAGTTTGCTTAGAAATACGCAAATTTTCCCGTCAGGTTCGTTTTTATAAATCCCAACTTTGGCGTGAGCAGTGGCGTACGCACGTTTCAGGCCCCGTTTTGTGCGTACGCAACGGTTATAAATCCGACCCGCTGGGATATACGCACATTTTCCCGTCAAGTTCGTTTTTATAAATCCCAACTTTGGCGTGAGAAGTGGCGTACGCACGTTTCAGGACCCGATTTGTCCGTACGCAACGGTTATAAATCCGACCCCTGGCTCCTACTCGACTTTAGGGAAGAGAAATGCGCCTGAATTCTGGGAGCGCAGTGCTGTAGTGGGTTGATATGGTACTATCAGCTCTTTAAGGTATAATAATGCCATTTTAGTAAGGGCCTTGAAGGTGAGGAGGAGAATATTAAATTATATTCTAGATTGAACAACTTTACTGTTTTAACTGTATTTATTTAACTACTACGTTTTAAACTTACAGTTTTATCTTCAGTGGTTTAACATCACTGGTTTGAAACACAGTGTCAGAATGTGGGGGAACTTATTATATCTCATGTTCGTGTTTTAGTCATCCAAAATTGCAGGATTAATAAATTCAGAGACGGTTGTGATGTCCCCATTTATAGAATTTAACTGAATTCTTATTATATGCTTGTGTATGTACTGGGATGGTTCGGTTCCGTTGATCGATCTGTGTGATACTTAACTTAGTTCAGCACAGAATCACAGGTCTAAGCATCTATATCAGCTTGTCACTTATAATCATGGGACAAAAAATCTTTGATCGCTGAACCCTCGTTTTCTCCTCATCCTTCCACTCGGCTGCATCGATCAGGCAGCATTACGCACAGGTGTAACAGCAGTATTTATTTATTTAGAGCAATCAGACCGATTACCTCGCATCAGTGGATCCTAACCTCCACTGTGGAATATTATTTGGAAATAGAAGTTTGAAAGTGAATAGTTTTGATCTCCAGTGTGCTCTGTGCATCTGATGGCACTGTCATGTTCACTGGAGCGATAACATGATATGCTCTGCTGTTTAATGGAATCTGAACATTATTTGGTGTTACTTGTTTCATATATTTTGCAATTGAAGGTTTGTTTTTGAACAGATATGTCACACGAGCACAACTAAAGCTGTTGGTTTTAATGTCAATGATGAAGTGGATCAATAATCTGGCTTTGGTTCACCACCTGAAGTTTCACGAGAAGTGGCGTACGTACATTTCAGGCCCCGTTTCGTGCATAGGCAATGGTTATAAATGAGACCCGTGGTCTGTGAAAATTGGTGCAGAAGGTCAAATTGCTGTTGTTTGTAGCCCTTCTTTGTTTGGAGACTGCAGCACCAGATCATCTGCAAACAGGAGGTATTTGACTTCTGTGTCAGGCTAATGCCCGCAATGCAGACGGTTCTAACACCCTCACCAGTTCATTGATGTAGATGTTGAAGAGGATCAGACTCGAGCTGCATTGTTGTCTGACATCCTGCTTTGGTGAAAAAAGCCAAAGCAGTGTGTTTTTTGCCAAACTTGCCAGCGCACTGTTATTTAATTGAAGGCTTTTTTTAAGTCAACAATGCAAAAGAGTAATTCTCTTTTGTTTTCTTTCATTTGATTGTCAATTAGAGTGCTGAGGGTGAATATATGGTCTGTTTCGAGTGATTTTATTTGGTCCTGTAGTTCTTTTAGTGTAATTGGGGAGTCTAGGGGCTTCTGATAGTCTTTTATGGTTGACTCTTATCTTTGTAGTTTATCGTGCATGTGTTGTTGCTGCTCATTTCTTTTTTTATTGGGCCAAAGATATTGGAGAAGTGGTTTACCCATACAAATCTCCATTTTGGATGGGTAGGTTCTCATGTTTTTTTAGAGTGTTCCTATTTTCCCAGAACTGGTTGGTTTTTATGGATTCCCCAATGGCATGTAGCTGGTTTCACACTTGTTGGTTCTTTTTTATCCTTTATGTATATCATTTGTCCTTGTTGTCAGTTTTTCTGGTGCTTCTTTTTGAGGCCTTTAGGCAGTGGTGTATAAAGTATTTGAAAGCCATACTTGAGCAATACTGTATAATTTTAATATTTGGAACCCCTGATGCTGAGGTTCAAATAGTAATGGACTAGTGTATCTGAACTTGTAGGCACAACAAAGAACCAGCACAACAGAATAAACAAGTGCCTCTTGTGTCTGCTTATGAACACTTATAGACACCAGTATGACTGGTAATTTTGGTAAATATCACTAAACATGGATCTTTCACTTTCTAATCAGTAGCAGGAATGATATGCAGTGCCCCTTATGATAACTGAGCAAAAGCTAACAAGTTATAGGCACACAAAATAGGATACTTTCCCTCTTTTGTTAACAACCTGGAGAGTGCTAGTACAGAGAAGAAAATATCACTGGACACAGTATATTGTGCTGCAGGCCAAATTAATTAAGACAGAATAATAAAGACTGAACTGAACAAATAGAATAAATGGATGGGGAATGTGCTACTTTTGATTAAGTCCCTGCCCTTTGTACACACATCCCTACTCCCCATTGGATGGTTTAGGTTCTCGGATCGGCCCTGCCAGAATCGGTCACGGTCCTGGCCGAGCGCCGAGAAGAGGATCAAACTTGACTATCTATAGGAAGTAAAACCCCTAACAAAGTTTCTTATGGTGAACCTGCGGAGGGATCATTACAGGTACAGACTGCTCGACCCCGGTCGACCAAGGCAACCCGACCAACCTCCAGACGCTTAGGGTCTCGCGCTGCCCCGACGGCAAACACGCCACCGTACCTGCACATCTCCCGAGGCAGCGGGCACGCGATTGAGAGAGTTGCGCCAATCTCCACTGCTCTAGTAACGATCCTGTTTTGAGAATATAAGAAGTAGAAAGTACAGAAGTTTGGGTTTGAATGTAGAGAGTAAAAGTAGAAAGTCGTCAGGAAATTAAATACTCAAGTAAAGTACAGATATGTGAAAAATGGACTTAAGTACAGTAACGAAGTATTTGTACTTTGTTACTTCCAACCACTGCCTTTAGGTTTGATAGAGAAGCTCAAAGGTCAAATATATCATTCAGGTTTTAAGGATAGCTACAGCCCTAGTATGGACAGAGTTTACTTCTGATACAGACAATGATTAATGGATCGTTAATTTAAATGTGGTATCATTAAAACATCTGTCATTGACCATACAGAAACAAAAACAAAATTATGATTGTTTTTTTGTCTGTCATTTGTTTGTTGTGATTATTTTACTTTTTTTTATTGATTAAAGTCACTGTAGTTGCATGGCTTGTGTGATGGAAATCTGGAAAAACCAAGGTTATCTACGTGTATATAATTAGGGGCTTTCTGCAGAAAGGATCAACACAGGGAGTCACAAGGATCTCAGAGTGAAGATGGAGAACAGTCAAATGCAAAGATAATATGAGAAACTGATTTGCATACATTTCCATTGGGTTCTTTGGACAGTCAATAAGTAATGGAAAGGTCATACAGGTTTCAGGTCATAAAAATGTCAGGTTATGGAGTCTTAGACAGGTATGCACAAAGTTACTCTTCAACTATAAAATAGGTTTCAACCACACTATTTGCAATACACTTGCAAATAGAAATGTTAACTCTTCCATCATATACAATTCACATGAAGCTGTGATCCCACTCAAAAAGGGACTAGTTGGGTGCTATTTTATTAGGCTTCATCCCAGTTAACAGCGAAAAAACGGGTTATCTATAGTGTTCTTCAGTTTTGTTTTCTCTAAACATCTTGAGTCAAATCAGGAATCTGCTCTGTGATTGTTCCTTGGGACAAACACACTTCCTGCAGCAGCAACACAGCCCTGTCTTATATTCTCCTTTGAAATGAGGTTTGGCCTCTAGTTTGCACACCATTGACAGTGTCTTGTGAAAGCTCTTTTTAGGGGCATCAAAATGCTACCAAAGATTGTTAACTTTAACCAAGAGCATTTGTCCTAATAACTCGTACAGTTCCGCTGCATCTTGCCACCTTTCTTCAGCTTATAGTTTGTTTGTATCTCATTGAAAATTAAACATTCTTTATCCGTCTTGTTTGTTTTTTTTACATTTGCCATGATGCTTATCATCTTCTCATTGTCACTTTCATAGGTCCTGACAAAACCCTGATAGGGCGTCAGCCAGCCAAGAAAGACAAGAGGAATGGGAGAAGGGAGAAGTGGCTGAACAGTAAGTTCTTATCAACACACAGTACTTCAGGAGAAATATATTAGGCCTGAGCACCGACCGTGCGAAGGCCCTATTGAAAATAGTCCGGGTTTTAGGGCCTGAGCACTAAATCATCTAATTATGATTAATGAACCTTTGGTGTCTTAGATGCTGCAAAGGTGAAATAATTATAATATCTGAAGAGTAATAACAGTGTTTTTGACCTGAACAGATCTATTGTATGTATGCACTGGTAGTCTTTGTTATGTTGGTATATGGAAACTGTACATTTTCGTTGGCGTCAAATTTCGCCATGAAACACGGAATTTCTGTTACTTCAGTGTACATGGTTCAATCTCCCTGAAAGCTGAATGAATTAAATCTTTGGCTTCAAGGCAGAGACAAGCACCTTCTACACCGGGCTGGCAAGATCAGTGCATTCACACGAAAGCTTGGTGTGGAGAGAGAGTGTCCACTCCTAAGACAGAGGGCTGTGAGGATTCTGCATCCATATGCAACGTCCTGTCTGTTAGATGGGATTTTCTGCTGTTGTCTCACTGAAAACAAAGTACAGATCTAGGCTCAACATTGAACATGACTTAAGATCGACTTTAGCAAGCCTAAAGCCCTGTTTTGAAAAGATGTGCAGTGTAAAACAGTCTCATTGCAGCCACTAATGCAGTGATAAGACTTGAGTTCTCACAAAATATAAGTAAGCAAGTTATCTTTTTGGATACAGATTCAACTTTATTAACTTGATTGTACAAAATGATTGTAAACTTAATTTTTGTTCCTCTATTTTTGAAAAGTAAATTTTTCTGACATTCAAAATGCAACATTCACTTCAGCTTTATTGGTAATTTCTGTGGTTATTGTACAAGGTCATTTGCTTACTGCCTTTTACTCTCAGAGATCCGCTCCATCAAACAGGCCCAAGAGGAGCAGGCAGCCAAGGCCCACAGACAGGCCATGCCCGTGGTTGGAGACCTGAGACCGCTGGCAGATGCCCTGCCAGACCTCTGTCCATTTAATGGCCCAACTACTGCCAAAATCTCCACTGCTCGTCGCATGAGCAGAAAAAACAAAATGTAAGTGTTTAAGCCATTTTCAGACTTTAATTTTGAAAGGTAATCTTTTAAACAGCAGCACATACCGCGTGTACAGAAAAGGTGTTCCATCTATAACGTTATTTTTGTAAAGGAAACATGGTTGAGACAAAATTTGGATTTCAGAATAGTTGGCTATGCTACTATTAGATTTGATACGATGGAGGGATAAGGGGGTTGATGTGATACATTTATAAGGGAAAATGTGTCATTTAGGGAGATAAGTGTAGGGAATAAGCAAGAATATATTACAGTAGAGATATGGACAGAGGTGTCAAAAGTATTCCCATTCATTACTCGAGTAGAAGTATAGATACTAGGGTTTAAAAATACTTCTCTAGAAGTTGAAGTATCAACTCAAGCTTTTTACTTAAGTAAAAGTCTAAAAGTACTGGTTTCAAAACTACTTAAAGTATAAAAGTAAAAGTAATGTAAGGGGAAAGTACCATATTTGTACTACTGAGCATTAACATCAATTCATGGAGCAGAAGACATGACAAATAAATCCTGTATGTACAACAACACTACCGATAGGCTTTGTTCAGTCGCAAAAGCAGCAGGTTCTTTGAGCCTATGCATGCTCTACCTGGCCTGACGATGAGCCCTGCAACAGTAAACAGTCTTTCACAGGCTGCTGAGGCCCTGCCCCTTGTACACACCGCCCGTCGCTACTAGTGAGGTCCTCGGATCGGCCCCGCCGGAGTTGGTTACGGCCCTGGCGGAGTGCCGAGAAGATGATCAAACTTGACTATCTAGAAGAAGTAAAAGTCGTAACAAGGTTTCCGTAGGTGAACCAGGGCCAACTTGTCTCCCGATTCGGGGTTGTGTTGGTGTGGCAAGCGAGTGCTCTCCCACCTACCCCCCACTCCTTCTATTTTTCTGTCTCCTCAACTTCGTCTGAGCAATAGTCTGAGCCCTGTCCACGACCGTGCGGTGCCTCCTTCTCCGCTCTTCCACCCCAACCTCCGTGCGCCTTTGCCGGCCTGCTCCGATGGCCGACGGACCTGACAGCGAGGCGTGTCAGCGGTGGCGGGAGGATGGCGGATGTTGCAAGGACGGTGCCGCACGCAGCTCTGGCTTTGCTCTCCTCCTTTTCGGAACCCTCCGGTGCGGTTGTGTGGCGGCCGCGGCGATGACGAATGTACTTCGTTACTTGACACCTCTGGATATGGACAATTGAGGGAGAGTTTGTTATTAATTATTACAATCCTTGTAGGAATCTAGAGTTGGATAAGTGTTATGGGAATTTCTTAGTCAAGCACAAGTCATTACAATGTCTTTCTGGAAGTTTATTCTACATCTACAGATGGGCATCACTGTACAAAACCATGGCATAGATTTCATACAATGAGCCATGACATACAAGAAAAGCAGCACTTTATACATCTCCAAGCCCCTACTAGAGAGGAAACAAATGTTATCGATCAACCTCTGGGAAAGAGTAGGTGACAGGATATTGGTCACTTATTTCTTAAAATCATAGACCACTGGAGTGTAACATCTGTTTTCAAGATCCCTTTCCCAATGTTTACAACCACAAATCCCCCGTGCTGGCAAGTCTTTGTTAGGTGACCCTGTCAGTGAGGAAGTCATATAACATCAGTTTGAGTGCAACCCTGACTTCTCAGGGAAACATTTGCTCATCTTTCTAAACATCAAAGTAGTTCCTCATATCAATCATTGCCCTTATAGTAAAATGTCTATCACAATAAGCTAACACAAATGCAAGGGCTAGATGTTAGCAGTGTGTTGGTATGTGGGGACTTTATGGCTCATAGTACATTGTGGACAGGGATAATAACATATGCATATGGGGAGATTATTGAAGACCTGCTAGAAGGAAAATGCCCTTGTCCTTTCATTATCTTCCCCCAGAGTTTAAGTTAGGCTAAAAACATGGTGTACATGACGCCGTTCTTATCCGACTTTGAATGTCTGGGCTTAGTTACACTCAGATGACACCATAGAAGAAGTATGAAGGCTTTTTTTTTTTTTACGTTGCAAGAAGTAGATGCCATTGTATTGGATTTGTCTGCAACACTATTTACCCCTAAAACTCAAATACATAGTGTTGAGTAGATAATTCAGCACTGTAGTCGGTCTGACAAAGAGTCACACCTCAACCAAACCCAGTATTCCTCATGCCCTAAATAGCTATTTCTTTATGACCTTCTTTAATGATAAAATTATAACTATTAGAAATCAAATCAACCATCTCCTTGCCTCAATTGGCACTAATACCCTACCCAGAACAGAAATCTCAGAAACGGCTGAGAATCCTACCCATTATTTGGACAACTTCTCTCTGATCACCCTTGAACAGCTGACCAAAATAATCTCATGTTCTAAACCAACAACTTGTACCTAATTGGTAGTACATTACTGAACACAATCAATCTGTCATCATCAGGATATGTACCACAGTCCTTTAAAATAGATGTAATCAAACCCCTTCTCAAAAAACCCACTCTAGACCCAGAGGTTATAGCCAATTACAGGCCGCTATCCAACCTCCTCTTTCTGTTTAAAAGCCTTGAAAAAGTTAAAGCCAATTAGCTGTGTGAGTTATTCCAGGAGAAGTAATGTATTCGCCACAATTGACCATCACATTTTATTCCAGAGACTAGAACAGTTAATTAGTATTAAAGGAACCGCCCTAAATGGTTTAAATCTTATTTTTTGATCGCTCCAATTCGTGCAAATTAATGATCTGAATTTGTTGCGGGAATTCGATGGATTATGACCACTTTTTAATTTGTGGGGATTTTAATGTACATATATGCTGTGAAATTAAACCTGTGGCTAAGGAATTCTTAAATCTCATAAATTGCTTTAATCTCACACAGTCAGTGTCTGGACCCACACATGAAAAGGGGCACACATTAGACCTTGTGTTGTCTTATGTCCTACATGTTCATGTCAAGGAAATCTGTGAAACTTGTATATCTGATCATCTGCCGGTTTTATTTACGATTACTGTCCCCTGCTCTATAGTCAAGCCAGCTCCTCCTGCACGCTGCCGCCGTATAATTAATAGTCAATCTCCAATGCACTTCTCTGCTATTTTTAAAGACTCTGTGCTCTACAACTTGGGTTGTAGTGATGTTCTCAGTGCTGATCTTTTTTGTCTTTTTAATTCAACCAGCACAAGCACTCTGGACTCTGTTGTTCCTTTGAGGACGAAACGCACTAAAACACTTCCAGAGCCATTGATAAACGACTCTACCCGCGGTCCCAGACGAGCATGTCGGCAAGCAGAGGGAAGGTTGAAGAAGGACAAACTTAGAGTATCATATGAAATCTTACACAGCCATCTATCTGATAACCAGAAAGCGGTACAATCAGCAAAAACTAAGTTTATATCTAACCTGGTCTCAAATTACTATCACACACCTCAGGTTCTTTTTAATATTTGTAATAATATCATAAACCCCGATAATCAAACTCCTATTCTGCCTACACCTGTCTTCTGCGATTCCTTTCTTAATTTTTTTGTGGAAAAAATGTTGCTCCTTAGATCATCATCAACTATCCACTGACCATCAACCCCCTACCCCTCCCATGCTCCCGGCTGTCTTTGGCCAATTTGAGCCCATATCAATACCCTTCCTATCCTAGGTGGTTCACCATTTGCGACCCACAAATTGCCCTTTTGATAGCTTGTTAGGGAAGTCTTTGACACTGTTGGTCCATGTATTATGTCATTGATTAACACCTGTCTTCTCTCTGGTAGTGTCCCAGCTGCCTTTAAACATGCTGTTGTACAGCCTTTGGTAAAGAAAGACAACCTTGATCCCTGTGTTCTCTCTAATTTCAGGCCCATTTCTAAACTGCCCTTCCTGTCCAAAATCCTAGAGAAAGTAGTTCTCACCCAGTTGCAGGCATTTCTCATCAACAATAATGTGTATGAAAAATTCCAGTCAAGTTTTAAACCGCATCACAGTCAGGAAACAGCTCTGTTAAGACTTTTTAACGATATGATTTTAACTGTTGATTCAGGAGATTTTGCTATCCTAGTGCTCCTAGACCTGACGGCCGCTTCTGACACGGTCGATCACACAATCCTAATGTCACGTCTGGAAAACTTTGTAGGGATTAAAGTTACAGCACTCAGGTGGTTTAAGTCTTACCTAACAGATAGGAGTTTTTCGGTCCACCTTGTTGAATACTCCTCTGAAAAGGCCCCACTTACATGCGGGGTACCTCAAGGATCTGTTATAGGCCCTGTCCTTTTCTCTCTATATATGCTGCCCCTAGCATCAATCTTTGAAAAACATAATGTCTCCTTACACTGCTTTGCTGACGACATTCAAATGTACTTGCCCCTGAACCACAAAACCAAGATATCACTAAAGCCTCTCCTTGAGTGCTTCAATGACGTGAAATCATAGATGGATTCAAACTTCCTCATATTAAACAACAATAAGACTGAGGTTATCATTATTGGACAATCAGAACTGCAAGATGTGGACAATCTTGGGCCGTTGGCTTCTTATGCTCGCTCAACTGTAAAGAGTCTTGTTGTTCTTTTTGACAGGGCTTTTAATTTTGATAAGCAAGTCTCCTCAGTAGTCAGAGGTAGCTTTTTTCAACTGCGACAAATCGCAAAGGTAAAAGGCCTACCTACCACAAAAGGACCTAGAGAGAATTATACATGCATTCTTAACCTCCCGTCTGGATTAGTGTAATTCCCTGTATGTAGGCTTAGACAAATCATCCATTAAAAGCCTGCAGCTAGTCCAAAATGCTGCACGCCTGCTGACTAGGACAAAAAAGAGAGACCATATTACACCCAAGTTGCGCCTCCTACACTAAACTGACGAATCTGTCACGGATTTGTTTTTAAAATCTTACTTTTAACGTTTAAATCTTTTAACGGGGTGCTTTGGCTGAGGGGTAGAGCGGCCGTCCTCCAACCTGAAGGTCTGCAGTTTGGTCCCCAGTCTTCCCCATCTGCATGCCGAAGTGTCCTTGGGCAAGTTGCTGAACCCCTAACTGTCCCTCATAGAACAACAAAAGTCCTGCCAGTAGATGCACTGTATGAATGGGTGAATGTCAAACTATACTGTAAATCGCTTTGAGTGGTCATCAAGACTAGAAAAGAGCTATATAAATACATTTATTTTTTTTTATTTTTTTTTAATAATTGTATTTTATTTGTATTACTTTTACTGTAATGTATTACGTTTTTACTGTCCTTTTGTCGTACTACTTCACCTGTAAAGCACTTTGGTCAACCAAGTTGTTTTTAAATGTGCTATATAAATAAAATGGCCATTCACATTAACATCGCTACACTGGCTTCCGGTTAAATCTAGAATAGAATAAAAAATTCTCCTCCTCACCTTCAAGGCCCTTAATAATATGGCACCATTATACCTGGCATCTGATAGTGGTGGTGGACCATGATTGAGGTGGCAGCTGATGGAGGATACTGATGGCGGCAGTGGACAATGACTATGGATTATAGTGGCATCCGATCGTGATTGTGGATCCTGATCATGGCTGCTGACCATAGACTATGATTACAACAGGACTGCTTGATATACAATATTTTCTCCTCAGATACTCAACCATTACTCACAATAATCCATCAATTCATTGACCTTACATTATGCTAAAAAGTAGGGATGCACCGATTTATCGGCCGAACATCGGTAGCGGCCGATATTCGCCTCGTTTACTGATATCGGCTTATCGGTAATAAACTTGACTTTCACCGATATCATTGGCCGATGTTCATATTTGTGGTAAAACCGCTGGGCACGTGCCGCGGCTGGGGGAGCAGTCGCTCCGTCGCCCTCCTCTCCGCGCCGCCGGAGGCTCAGTGTGCGGCACCGGGAGGTCCTCATCCGGTGCCGCCTCAGGGCGTCGCTTGTACGGGGGCTTTCTTTCTCTTGGGCCGCGGGTACGGCGGTCGGCGGCGGCGACTCTGGACGCGTGTCGGGCCCTTCTCGCGGATCACCTCAGCTACGGCGACCGCTGGGGGAACCCTCTGTTCGCGCGGGGGGGGCACCCTGCGGTGCGCCTCGGCTGGCGCCTAGCAGCTGACTGAGAACTGGTGCGGACCAGGGGAATCCGACTGTTTAATTAAAACACGCATCGCGAAGGGCCACGGCCGGTGTTGACGTGGTGTGATTTCTGCCCGACACCCAAAACAGGTAAAACTGAGGAGGGCTTGTTAAGTTATCTTGACTCACGCAGTGTAACTTGGCGTAAAAAGTATGAGCGTAGCGTCTGTACTTATTTAAATACTTTATTCTCATATGCATCGGCTCTATTCATCCGTCTCATGCACAGGTAACAAGGGAATTGACAACATACGTCATACACACAGAAGCCGTAACACATCTAATAAACGGGCAATACTGCTACCGTAAATCAATGAGAAGAGCGTTCTCTATAATGATACTTTAACAGGGCTGTTTTAGACCGGGTAAAAGGGTGCTGTTTTAAATTAATTTATCCTTGTGGTATTTTGACCAAAATATGTTACAGTCATTTCATTAAGATCCCAAGGAAACATTTCAACTTGCGGTAAAATGGGCATAATATGTCTCTGTTTAATAAAGTTTAGTTAAATCAAAGATTGTTTCATAAATCTGATTCAATTTGTTCTCATTAAAAGATAAGAGTGATGAAGGGCTGAACATTTTTTAAATAGTGCTTTTTAAATAATGATTTAATTATTTTTCTGGCACAAAAGGGTGAATGAATAACAACAAAAAGAAAAAAAACAAATATCGGTATCGGCTATCGGCCAGATTGTTATTTTAAATATCGGTATCGGCCAAGAATTTCCATATCGGTGCATCCCTACTAAAAAGGGTGTGATGGAAATTCATCTTGAGATTTGAAATAATGAAATTCTCAGACTGGAGTTGCCATTGAGTCTTTATAATAGTAAGCTCTGCAGAGTTTACACGGGTGCTCAGGATGGAACAACTGGCTGCGAAGGTGAAAAAGCCAGGACTTATACCAAGAGGCGTTTCACAAGACAGTATGAGAAAAAGAAGACATGCCAGAATTAATACAAAGAGGTGCTTCATAAAACGTAATATGAAAAAGATATGAAATCCTCCTCAGTGCCTGTCTGCTGTGTCCGTCCGCTGTAGCAAACTCCCAGTTTGCCAAGGCCACTGTAGTGAGACAACTGGTCAGTTGAATTTTCCCTTACACTCCCCCATTTGATCATCAATACAAATATGATCACTAACGAAAAATAATCAAGAAACATCATAATCATTATCAATAACAAACATCAAATCATAGAAGAAAAATCGACGAGTCTGCAACCCTGGTACTTTGCGTACATACAGAATCACTGGCGATAAGGCCACAATAGGTAGCCACTGCTGTTTTTGTGGAAAGAAAGAAAAAGTTATTTTCCTGTAATGGAGCAAGCATTTAAAATGAAAAAAAATATGGAAGGAAATCAGGTCAAACAAACATCATCTTCTAATAAACCATTATCAAAATTGTACATACTGTATTGATTGGCAAAAGTAACTTATATTAAAATATAATAAAACGTTAAATGTCAACATCAAGTAAAAATAAAAAGTGTAAAATAAAAATAAATTTGAGTATCGTCATCAGAATCATCTGTGCTGTCAGTGTCCAGGTAAGGAGGGATGGGGAATAAGTTACAGATCAAGGAGACCTGAATCACTTTTATGGGTCTGAGAGGACACTGTAGGAAAAGAGGAGTTCGTTAGATCATCAGAAAAAAGTAAAAACAGATATTCATAAATGTGATCTGCTATATCTGTCACATGTGAAGTGCAGTTCAAGGAATCAGTGTGCATGAAATCAGAAAAAGGGTGATGAGAGAGTGTGACGTGGAGAGCAGATCAGTGGAGGCATTTATAGGAAGTTGCAACTGATATGCAAACAGCTGCTTATGTGTGGTCTGTGACATTGTGAAGTTGGGTGAAAAAGAATTGTGTAACCGCCACTCCATCAGAGGAGGATACTAAATTGAGGCCTAACATAATCATCAAATCTCTTCCTAATAGATTAATTGGGCAACAGGGAGACAACAGAAAATCATGTTCAAACCTTATGGGATGTTTGTCTAACTGAGCGGCGCATTTGAAAGAATATAAAGCGACCACTCATCTCAGGAGATGTTTGCTAATCTGACATCCTAACCACAGAATAACCTGCACCAGAGTCAACCATTACATTAAGTTTGTGACCGTTAACTTGGAGTTAAGGCATTTTCTTAAAGGCATTACTATTGTACTTAACATAAGAACCACAAAGTTGTGTGTAATCTGGTGTGTGTGTGTGTGTGTGTGTGTGTGCGGTTAGTAATGCAAGCTGATACTTCTTTGCAGTGGCATGTATTTGTGTGTGTGCTGGCGCTTCTGTGTGTGTGTGTTTCACTTCCCTTTCTCTGATCCTCGGTGGGTAGGCTGGACGTCTCCTCCCCGTCTGCCCCCTCCTCACTTTCTGCAAAGTTCAGTCGGCAGTGAAAGTTCTTGTCTCCCCGTCCCCTCGCCGCATTTCGTTGCCCAGTGTCCTTTTCCTCTGCAGATGAAACGCTCATCTTTGGGAATTTTGGGTTGTCGAGAGAGCTTCTCCCACGGCCACGTCCGCACCACTCTCTTCCTGGTTCAGTGAAGATGGCTCTGCTATCAGTGCTATCTTGTCTGCTTGGCCTTGACAGGGTAGACACAGCCTGTATCATAAAGCTGTGTTGATCAAACAGGACAGTCAGACTTGTGAGGAAATCTCCTACGATTTCGTCTAGTTGTTGTTTGCACCCCATTATTTTGGACATGTCACTTTTATTCAGGAAGGCGGTCCTCAGGGCGTTGAGGAGTGTGTTGAGAGCGTTGACGTATGTTGCATTACCCGCATCATCCCAGTCTGGTGGAGACAGACGGAGATCTCCCCCACAGTGCGGTCATATCTTTGCAAAGTCAGTGGGGCCTAAGGATGAGGAAGAGGTGGCGTCATGATTCAGTCCTCCCGCTGCCCCGTCTCCATAGACTGGGAGAGCGGTGGGTGGCGTCTGAGATGGGCCTGAGCGTTGATTGGTGGAGTCTGGTCTCTGCATCATGTGGAGGAGGGTTTTGTCGTTGGTGAGGAGAAGGCAGGCGTTGAGAAGAGGACTGCCACAACCTTTCAAAAGGAGAATACAGAGATCTATATGATTACTTTTCAACATTCTTTCCAACATTATCACTTTCCTTCTTGTCAACCTTAGACAGAAAACGACCTTTAGATTATCGTTTTCTGTCCCTACACTCTTTTTTTATGTTATTTTTTGTTGCCTTTTTTTTTTTGATTCTTCCTCTTTCTCGAGGAGTTTCTCTCTTAAAAGTAAAAAAATGAAATGTCGACACTGAATGACCCGTTATGAGGAAAAGCAAAGTCTCTGGACCATACTGGAAGAAATGTCACACTATCCCATCTGTGCCTTGCAACCACAGAGTCCACAATAGGACCCTCTGGGCTTTGGGGTCCTTGACTTCCCTTGTTACCCATCCTATCTGGTCTATGAAATTGGCTTATCAACAATATTCATAACCTTATTAATTAGCTGTGTGAAAAAGGACTCATCAACTATTTTCACAACACTCTAATTTAAGACGTGGACGTCTCCACGAATCCTTGTTTCTTTCTCCGGCAAAACAGGAAAAATGCCTTCAACTAGGATGATTGCCACAAGATGGGTCAGATTAACATTAATAATCCACAATAATCCAGAGAGAATGACTAATACACCTGTTCCAAATAAAACCCTTTAAATGTATTATTTCTTATGTTTGATTTCGTATTTGAGAAATCATCTAAACAGTCGTGAAAATCAGAATTTCAACATCTCACCAGATTTAAGATGACCAAAGAGAGGTCTTTGGATCCCTGTGAAGAAGGTCCAGAACCCCAGTCACTTCGGTCCTCTCGTCTCTTAAATGTTAGAGGTAGAGGCAGAAAATTTCTCTCCCGGGTGGCCAGCCACCGAAGACTTCTGGGGTCCAGACGATCTTTCAAGGGATCCTGTTCGTGACGCCAATTTGTGATGGAAATTCATCTTGAGATTTGAAATAATGAAATTCTCAGACTGGAGTTGCCATTGAGTCTTTATAATAGTAAGCTCTGCAGAGTTTACACGGGTGCTCAGGATGGAACAACTGGCTGCGAAGGTGAAAAAGCCAGGACTTATACCAAGAGGCGTTTCACAAGACAGTATGAGAAAAAGAAGACATGCCAGAATTAATACAAAGAGGTGCTTCATAAAACGTAATATGAAAAAGATATGAAATCCTCCTCAGTGCCTGTCTGCTGTGTCCGTCCGCTGTAGCAAACTCCCTGTTTGCCAAGGCCACTGTAGTGAGACAACTGGTCAGTTGAATTTTCCCTTACAAGGGTTTATTCTAATCAATACTGCAAATGATGTTCTCCTTTACACGTGGCATCTATTGCACTTCTGTCCGTCCTCGTAGAGGGATCTTTCACATGTGGCTCTCTCTGAGGGTTCTAAGTTCTTTTTACTGTCGTAAAAGTTTTTTTTTGTAGTTTTTAGTACGACAAATTTTGATTTGTGAATATGGGCTATTTACCCAGTGTGCAGTCTTCAATGCAAATGTTAGAAATATCTGTGTGATGTCAAATTCCATGTATTAGTATTCTCTGTTATCATTTTCCTGTTTGTTGTCCCCTGTCTCATCAGGCCAGTGAAGAGGCCTGAGCCAACAGATTTCAGTCAGATGAAACAGTCACAGAAACGTAAACTCCTGTAAGCAGCTTTTTCCTTCTTTCTTTTTTTTGACTCTGTGGTTCATTCAAAATTCCTACACATTTAGCAGTGAATTTCCAAACGTCTTAACAGTGTTATGTTTTGTTTTTATTACAGAGAAACTGAGAGCAGCCGCTTCAGTGATGTTATAAAGACCCTCTGTGGAAACATGAACCCTCTGGCTGATATTGGTGAGCAGTTGAGGAAGAGGATGAGACAGGAGGAGGAAGAGCACAGTCCCAGCTAACAGCAGCAAATGTTAAACTGGGAGAGATCAAGCACTTCTACGGACTCAAATGAAATCCCAACGGGTATTTTACTTTTTCTGGGAAACTCGACCCTGTCCACTTTGGTTAAAAAGGAGGAAGAACCTGAGAACTGGTACTCTCATCGGCAACACGTCAGATGATGACAGGTCCCATATAAAGATGCAAAAATGGTTGGCAAATGTCAAAATGATGGCTAATGCACATTTTATCGCAATAATAAAATGTTAAATTCATTTATCGCTCATTTGATGTGTATTCTCTACATCATCCTTTACAGCACTGATTTAGATGCCCAAGAAAGTCACAAACTGAATTCTGATGGGCAGCAAATGGTAATTTTTTTTATTTTTATAAAACAGATGTGATGGAAATTCATCTTGAGATTTGAAATAATGAAATTCTCATACTGGAGTTGCTTTTGAGTCTTTATAATAATAAGCTCTGCAGAGTTTATACAACAAGCACGGGTGCTCAAAATGGAACAACTGGCTGCAAGTTAAAAAAAGCCAGGACTTATACAAAGAGGTGTTTCACAAAACAATATGAAAAAAAGAAGACATGCCAGAACTAATACAAAGAGGTGCTTCATAAATTGTAATATGAATAAGATATGAAATCCTCCTCTGTGTCTATTTGCTGTGTTGGTCCGCTGTAGCAAACTCCCTGTTTGCCAAGGTCACAGAAGTGAGGCACCTGGTCAGGGGATTTCCACAACCTTAGACACTGGTCAGTGGAATTTTCCATAACACAGACATGCTCTTCCATGGGACATGAACATCTTGTCAGGACATCAGTGAGCCACAATTTGAATGAAATTATTGTTATCAGTTTTGAGTTTGTCAGTGAGCTGAACATCTACATCATGGGTGATTTTCTAACCAGAAAGGTTGACCTATCAATCACAGTCTTCCCCATCCGGCATGTCAAAGTGTCCTCAAGCAAGATACTCAATGCATGAATGGCATGTACTGTTAAGCATTTTGATTGGTCATCAAGATTTGAAAAGTGCTATATGCAAAAATATTTCTGCCACGTGAAAATATATGCCACATAGTATAAATTCCCTATTCCCTATTTTTAATAGTCATATTTCTAAAACTCTTGTGTAATGTAAAAATGTATAAGTAATAATACATTTTGAATCTCATCCTAGATAGATATTATAATTGCAGAGAGCCTCACAATAGACCCACAATATTTATTGGTTGTCGTATATGATTGTGAGTAATGCGGTCAAGACTAAAAGCTTATAATAAAATCTATAAATATAATTTTTACAATTTTGGTGATATTTTTCATAATTGTTTTGAAATTGAGCCATATTATTTGAAAAGTATTATCCATTACTTGTAAACTCAAAGTTAGGGGAACATGTAAATCACACATCAAATCTCTCAAATGTTCCAGAGTGTCATCAGAGGAGAGCAGAAGAAGAAGCAGAGGTAGTGAACCAGGGGTGTTTCAAAATTTGACCAAGTGTCACAGGGAGTACAAGGGGCACGAGGGTCTTTAACTCACGCCCATGGGTGAGCAGACTGAGCACTCAGTTTTCGGCCACGCAGATTTCATGAAAATGAATTAAATGACTGTAGCACTGTGTCCAATACCATCGCATGGGTCATCTGAGCGGGGAACACTGTTTAATTTCATTACAATACACGAATTTGATTAAAAAAAAGTAAAAACAGGGTATCAAGGAATTAGTGAGGCTGCTCCTTTGTGATGTCTAGGTTTCACCCCCCTTTACAGAACAAGCTCCGCATGATTACAGAAACCCAGTTTTCGACAACACACCTGGGTGAAGGGAGAGGGAGAGTGTGTCTGTGTGTGTGTCTCACTCTCTCAAATGTTCCAGAGTGTCATCAGAGGAGAAGCAAAGGCAGAGTGGGTCCCCGGGCTCGGCTGGTGCTCGTGCTTGATCTGGTGCTGGAGGTGGGTCTCTGTGGAGGGGGTACTTTAGTCCAGAGCCGGTGGGGTCCCCGGACTCGGCTGGTGCTGTAAGTGGGCCAGTGGATGGAGGTTTCCTGGAGCTCAAAGACTCAGACGCAAGTGCAGCAGCAGGAGCAGCAGGATGAGTTGCACATTCATCTATCACCTGTCCTCTTGAAGTGGCCTCATGATAGGGGAACAGTGGTTAATAAATACAATTTAGAAATCATTTTTTTGTCCTATTGTCTATTCATTCACCATGCCTATTGTGATGGAAACCTGGAAATACAAGAGGCTCAATCACACAAAAACCAGCTGCTCTTTTTTGACTTCAACAAAGAACCTCCACATTTAAACTCAGGAACAAAGGTTTTCATCGGGAAGAGATCACTGGTGTCCGGCTGAATGAGTCCATCACAGTGATCAACTGAAGGTCAGGTTGAGTCAGCTGCTGGTTCCAGCCTCTCAGCAGGAGGACCTGACTGACCTGATCCCCCAAACCTGAGGCCACACCTGCAGCGTAGTCCAGGTGAGGGCCACACCGCTCCATTATGGCACGGGTTACTGGTGTCCAGACCAGGTCCCCAGGACCGGTCAGGAGTCTTTGGACGAGCTGGAGCTTTATGAAAGCACATTCTGTTCAACCCAGTGCAGACGGTCCCAGAAGAAAGTCCACCATCACAGCCAGTATCCTGCCCAGCAGACGTGCTGGGGGGGGTCCACACATGCCAGTCGGTGCCACAGCATGGAGGGAACCAGGTTGTTGTAGAGGTTTAAACAGAGCAGCTCTCTTCATATCTTCACTGGCACCATTTATATTTAAAGAGCCCAGTTTTTTATCACACATATTGAGGATGAGAGTTTCTTTAGACCAAAACGTAAAGGGTCAAAACAGACAGAGGAACCAGACAGGGTTTGAACATCAAGTGGCCAATTGGGCTCGGATTTTTGCCATTATTTTTTTCAGGCGGTAAAACTCCTGTTTTGTGAACCACGGGTCATCCTCATCCTTCAATATGGAATGTCTCACTGAGTGGAGGAAAAGTTTCAAATCAGGGAAGAAGTCCTCTACTTTAACCAGTCTTGAGCCCTTAGTCTGTTGTAAAAAGGTCCGGATGCTGGTGAAGGTGTAAAAACCTTCTTCATCCACCTGCCTGTTCTCCTGTGTTTCTGTTAAACGTTCCTCTGACTGAGAGGAAGAACACGGTAGGTTTTTCTTTGAAACTTTTTTAGCTTGGTCACTATTTGTCTTGTTTTCTGGGTTTTTTCTTTTGGCTGACAGTTTTTTTAACTCTTCTTCCATCAAAAATTGATGGAGGAAGAGTCTCATCAGAGAGCTTTGTCTCTGCTCCTCTAGTGTCTGTGTGAGTGTTTCTGACCTCGTTCTTCTGATGGACTTCCTCACTGTTCTCCCCCCGTGAACCTGGTGTGTCACTCCACGGCTCCATCAGGACAGAGGCCCCAGCACCCCCCAGGGCAGGCGGGGGCCCCGGCGCAGGAGCAGAGAAACCACCACCTGCCAAATCAGGCGGGGGCCCCGATGCAGGAGCAGCCAAGCCACCACCCGCCAAGGCAGCCGGGGGCCCCGGCGCAGGAGCACTGGAAACACCACCAGCCAGGGCAGGCGGGGGCCCCGGTGCAGGAGCACCGGAGCCACCATCGGCCGAGGCAGGCGGGGGGCCCGATGAAGGGGCAGCCGACTGGTCCCCACCGGCTCTGTCCGGGCACAAGCGGATCAGGTGTCCCTCCCTCCCACAGCCAAAACATTTCATGTTCCCTGATGTAACATGCACTGTGTAGTTGAACTCAATTTTAAAACTAAAGACCAGGTTCAACTCTTCCTCACTCTTCTTTAGCTCCATAAACACGTGTCTCCTAAAAGACACGACATGTTTGAGGTGTGGAGATTTACTGTATATGGGGATCATTTTTATGGGGACGTTAATTGTCCATGTCTAGCCAGCTCTTTCTCTAATAACTCATTTTTCAGGAATGGGGGGACATTAGAAATGAGGATCTTCTTGACCGGATTAGCCAGGTACAACACAGGTGTGAAGGAGCCCTGAATCACCACTCCCCTCTCCAGTAGCTGGTTAGCTTTTTCAATGCTATCCCCAAACACAACCACAGCACTGTTCATACGTGAGGCCGACTTCACACTGTCATACCCCACAACCTCACCTACAGCCAGACTGACCTCCTCCACCGAGCAGTCCACAGCTGGACACAGTTTGATGCCGTGTCGGCGTGTTAGCTTGTGGAGGCCGAAGCATCCACCTGCAGCAGCCATGCTGCACAAAAACAAACACACAACTAACAACTAAAAACTGCTGCTCATGAAACTGTTGTAATGGAACATTAGCACCCTGTCACTTAGTCAGACTTGGGTCAATGGCACAGAACAATGGAATCACATTTGATTTTATACTAAATAAGCCCCTCCTTTCACAGAGGTAGAATGTTTATCCAATCAGCTCTCTGCGTGTTGTCTTCAGGCTTAGATTTGGTCACCTCCAATCTGAATGAGGACCCCTTCGAAAGTCTCACTACCCATTTACATCAGGCCTCTGCTTAGATTCCAAGTTTCTCTTAGACCCCCGTCTCTGCTGGATGACCCATGAAAGACTCTAGGTGTGAATATCTTTTGTCTCAACAGAGGCACAGAGGAATCTCCAATGAATACACATCTGAGTCTGCCAAGCTGACCCCCACATGTTTCAGTCTTAAACACACAGAAAT